>NC_043965.1:1869729-1942229 GCF_902148855.1 Sphaeramia orbicularis | reverse complement strand
CTCTTTGATTTAGTGCAAAAAACATTAAATTCTGAAAATGTGTAAATGAACAAACAATCCTGTAACAATAAAATGTGAATAACCTGAACAAATATGAACAATCTGAAACGTCCAAAGAAACTTAAGTGGAATTTTAACAGTTTTCTGCCTGTTATTAAATGTTTTGTGCCGGTGTAGATCTGATCTGTAATGCATCCTACTATAATGGACGTTCTGTGTCCGACGCGTGTCCGGGTGTTTGTCCCGCTGTTGCATCACGGGAGGGCGCTATCGTACAATGGCACCACAGGTGCAGTGCCGCTAGTATGTATAAATGATAAGTCGAGGCATAATATTGATAAAATTGTACTTATATTTCTCAACAAATTCAATTTTTTTTCAGGTTTTTCACATCCTTTTTGTTTGGATAGTTTGTAAATGTAAATATTGGTTTGACTGAATGTTAGTTTTTTGCACTAAAACATTTGGAGTTGTCATTGTTTATTGGCTATCATCTGTTATTGTACTGGCCCGGCCCAGTGCAGATTAAATTGGGCTGAATGTGGGTCCCAGAAGAAAATGAGTTTGACAGCCCTGTGTTAAATAGAGAGAAAAATTCATTTGGGAACTGACACCAAAGTAGCACTGGGCCTTTAAGGGTTAATAATAGAAAAAAAAAAAGTGCCGTAAGTTTAAAATTATTTAGGAATATTGAATTGAGAGGGTAGATATGTTTTTGATGTTGTTGATTTTTTTATTTTTTTTTTAATGGTGTGAATGCCCGATGCTGTACACATTTAAGTTGATGTAAGTGGTGGATCAGGTGAAAAGGATAGGCAAAAAAAATAAGCTTTTGCTTCTAGCCTATTCCTGTTTTGGTTTTTATGTTTACTACGATTATTGTTCTAAGTGCAATGATTGATGTACAAACCAAAATACATTTATTCATTAAAACCATTTTTCTTAGCTTCAGAAGTTAAACTCATGGAGTCCATCTGAGTGGACATTCATGGAACTCCACCAAAAATAGGTTCATTAAAAAAAAAGAAAAAAAATCAACTGTATTGTTTTGCCTAAAGAGGAAGAAAAACACTCAGGAAAAAAAATCTGGAAAAATCATATTTCATGCATGAAAGAGTAAAAACTAAATGCTAAAGATAAAAAAAAAACAGTACGAAAATGAAGACAGTAAAAGTCACATGACAAAAATAAATAATAATTAAAAAAAAAAAAGATGAAGTAAAAGGTAGTAAGAGTTGTTGTTTTTTTCCAATTGCTTTTTTTTGTTTTTTTCAGGCCAACAGACGAATAAAAACACTCCGGAAACTAATCTGGACTAAAGTTCTCATATTTCACACATGAAAGGGTTAAACCCGTGTCTTCTTTTCACCTGTAGAGAAACAAATTGTCGTCGTCATGAGAATCGGCGTCGTACTGTTTTAATCACAGGTTAATATCCTCCAGGGGTCAGAGGTCAGAGGTCGTGAGGTTACGTAACGGAGGCTGTGGGAAGTTTGTCTGATGTGGGTATTGATAGCGTCTTTTCCCACAGGTTGTTGTCGAGCAGCGGAGGAAAAGGAAATGCACGTCATTGGCCGATAGCACAAGCCCAGCGCCGCACATGTGGTTAGGCCGAGACGCGGCGGTCCGAGTCCAGGCGGCGCAGATGGGACGGCGCTCGCCCTCCTGTAATTTACTCCTGTGGAAATGAGCAGAGTCATTTCCTGTGGATGTGGTGAGGGGGGTGGGGGGGTATTAAGGATAATGGGCCACTCTGGGACCCAGTGTCTCTGAAACCACCACTGCTGACCTGGTTCTGAGGCCACGGCGTCATTAACCCGAATTAAAAAGATGCCGATTTAATCCCCGTGGTGTAGACCGGGACGATAAAAACGACGCCTGTGACGGAGTTCAGATGTGGACGCTCTGGTCCCAGACCACAAGGAGGATTATTAGGGTCTGATTTCAGCTGGGTTTGTCTGTTTGTGTGTTAGCAAGATAACAAAAAAGTTATGGATGGAATTTTCAGGAAATGTTGATACCGGCACAAGGAATAAATGATTAAATTTTGGTGGCAGTGGGGGGGCACTGATCTGCCTTGGTGGGGGTCTGCGCTCTCTGAGTGCTTTCCTAGTCGTTATTATTATTATTATTATTATTATTATTATTATTATTATTATTATTATACAGTTTTTATTGGAATTTTTTAACATTTACATCCACTATATGGACAAAAGTATGTGGACACGTTGAATTCAGGTGTTTGTTTTCTAACGGGTCTGGGATACAAAACAATAAGGACTAATGTCAGAATATAGTTTTATATTATGGAATACATATAATTGCATTGGTTAGTTTGGGTTCAATTGCTATCTTTGCTTCCAAAATGCCTCCGATGGTTTTGACTTAAAGGAATGATATTTTGCTTTTTTTAAAAAATGGAATTCTTCCTTTTCCAACATTTCCCTGTGGTCTCCATAATAATAATAATAATGTCCAGCAGTGTTCAGTGTAATTATGGCCCTGGAATGTGACTAAATTACATAAAACTACAATAGCCAACCTAATTAGCTGATGTTAGCATTAATATGTATTGGATTCTATGGACTGTCAGCTAGCCGCTAATTAGCTCAGGTAGGGGTTATTAGTGTGTTTGTAGATTTATACTGTTATCAACACAACTGTGTGTGTTAAAGCAGTGGTATTTGTCTGTTTTTAAATGGAATTCTTCATTTTCCCACATCTCCCTGTGGTCTCCATAAACTGTAAATGCTCTGCTTGGCTCTGAATTCTTCATTCATTCAACTCCACAGGTCCATCTTCAACCCTATTTCTGAGGAATGACACCAGAAAGGTGGTTTGGAGCGCTGGCCCTTTAAATGCACAGGAGCCACTTCAGGCCCCGCCCCCTCCAGGTTATTGGCTGTGCTGCTCTGTCCTGTTCAACCAAAAACTGAACATTTGAGGTAATGGGCTCCAAATATGGACATTTTCAGTCTGGACTACAACCACTGCTGCTGACAAACAATTATGGAGAAATACTGGAGAAATGTTCGACTGAAGTCTGGACCTGATATGAGCAAATGTGGAGATGGAACTAGTTATAAAACATAACAAATTAAGCAGGAATTCAAACAGGTTGTAGAAAACCACTGGATTTTTGTCCAAATGAATCTAAAGATAGTTTTGCAGCAGCTGGACGGTTCAAATTCAAACTGTCTGAACTATTAGGGTCCAAATACACAAAGAAATGAAGCACAGACTAAGAAAAGTGGGTTTAGAGAAATGTGAGCCCTTTAAATTCTCTCAACATTGATTTTATTTTGGGGTTTTTTTGTCCAAACTGACCCCTACTGGTGACCCCTACATAGGATTTACACATTTATCGTCCGGTTATGACGAAATATTGTTATAAAATCATGTTAAGTTGTATCTTTGTTCCATAAATTTTTAACAGATGGATGTTTTATACTAAATGGTCTTAAGGTGGATGATATCAGGCTGTTTTATGTGGAACTAAACTGGTTTTCCAATTTGCATCAGTGAGCAGCTGAAAGTCCAGATCGGCGACCGCCATCGTCGTCTACCAACCGATCTGTATGGAAAGAAATTTGTTTCTTTATATATCAATCAAAAAGAAAAGATTTGCAACCAAAAAAGAATAGATTTGAGAGCAAAAGACAGTCAGTGGCAATCAAAAAAGATCATTTTGTTTCTAAATCAGTCCTCTTTGCTTGTGAGTTAAAAACTTTTGCTTGAGACTTAATCACTCCTCTTTGTTTGCAACTTCAAAAGTTTTTCTTGTGAATTTAACTGCACTTAATGGGCGGGGCCTATGCTGATGGATGAAAGAAGAGTTTCTATTGGTCAGCTCAGGCTGTGGATGTACAGGTTGTAACCGACACTATTTAGTGTAATCCATTACTTATGGGACACATTTCAATTTCAAAGAGCGGCAGGCTATCAGCTGACCTCTCAGTAACATAAACACAATGGAGAGGTGGTTTAAGGCGGAAGCTGGAGCCAGGTCAAAGCCACCAATAGAAACTCTTCTGTCATCCATCAACATAGGCCCCGCCCATTAACTGCAGTTAAATTCGCAAGAAAAACTTTTGAAGTTGCAAACAAAGAGGAATGATTTTCAAGCAAAACTTCTGAAGTCTCAAGCAAACGTTTTTAACTCACAAGCAAAGACGACTGATTTAGAAGCAAAATGATGTGGGTTTTTTGTTTGCCACTTACTGTCTTTTGCTCTCAGATCTTTTTTTGGCTGCAGATCTCTTCTGTTTAATTGATGAATAAAGAAACAAACGTCGGTCCATAGTTTGTGGTTAGATGGTTGGGTTCGGTCTTTGTCAGGTCCATCCTCCGTCCTGTGCTGATGTGTCGTAGTTTGTTGCAGTGCGGCTGAAATGTGCCTGATGTTTTGTTGGGTTTAATTGAGGCTGGAGCTCCGCAGGACCCGCCAGTGTCGTTGTTGTAGGTTATGGGGAACAAAACCCAGCAGGATTCAAGGAATGTGCTCCAGACTGCAGAAACACAGTGACTGATGGGTCTGGATCGCAGAACAAACACTCCAACCCCCCCACCCCCACCCCCCACCCAACCCGACACTTTGTTTAAAGGAGATTTGAGCTGCTTATTTCATCACACAAAGCACTTATTCATGTTGGTAGGGGGAGTTTCTGCCTCTGTCCTCCACTTTTCCATAAACGCCTTGTTAGCGTTAGCGTTGTTATGAATGAGCTAAAACAAGCTTTGGCTCCGAAACCCGACGTCCCATCAGGGTTTGGGAGGCGTCCTCAAGTTCAAGCGCTTCCAGCTAAACGTCTGCACTTGGTTTGAAACTCCACCGACGTGTTTTCAACTTCACTCATGAGCCTTTTATTAAACATTCCTGCTGGTGTTTTCTTCAGGTTTCAGTCAAACATTTCACCAACTCATTGACTGGATCGGAGATGTTCGCAAATCCACGTCTCCAGTCTTTTAAGGTTTTAATGAAGGTTCTGTCATCTGAGTGACATCTGGTTTACAGCGAGGAACGTTCCACACTGCTGTCTGTCAGGAATTCAAAGCATGTCCTGTTTTATCATCTTCTTCTGTCTTATTGGATATTAATCTATTACATGATCGACTACATCTTTAACTGTGCTGCTCATTTTATGAGTGTATTTGCAGAATTTTACAAGGAGTGTGACACCGACCCATGGTTTTACAGTATTTAATTTTATTTCACACTATTTATAGTTAGAATTGAGCATCTGTTTATAGTAAAATGTGTGGTTTCAGTCACATTAAATGGCAATTTGTATAAATCAGGGGTGTCAAACTCATGTTAGTTCAGTTCCATATTCAGCCCAATTTGATCTGCAGTGGGTTAGACCAGTAAAATAATAACAGTAAAAAAAGTAAAAATCTATTATGATCAGGTTTACATCGACAAAGTTTCCTTAAAAATCTGAATAACATGAAGAACTTGAATTGTCTAATGAAAAACAAGTATAATTTTAACAATATTCAGCCTCGTTTTATCAGTTTATCATTTACACAAGTGCGTTACAATCGCACAAAACATTTAGTAACAGGCAGAATATTGGTCAAATTGCATTTACTTTTCTTAAGACATTTCCATTTGTTCATATTTGTTCAGGTTATTCACATTTTATGTAAAAGTACAGTTTGGTAATGTAAACATTTTCATGTAATTTTACTTTTTTACACCAAAAAAACAAAGACAAAATTTGGGGTTGTCATCATTTATAGGTTATTCTGATAATACTTTACTGGTCTGACCCACTTGAAATCTAACTGTGTAACTGTAACTGTAATCGGACTGTATGTGTCTGTGTGTGGAACCTGAATTAAAATGATTTTGACACCACTGATTGTTAATATCTTCAGTGTAATTTTTGCATTTCACAAATTCATCCCAGGGGCCGGATTGGACCCTTTGGTGGGCCAGATTTGGCCCCCGGGCCGCATATTTGACACCTGTGGCATATATACTTGTTTTAATAACGAACAATTACCATAAGTCTATGATCTGCTTCTGAAGGCATTTCATTTATTTGTTTATTCGTTTACCCATTTTAAAAGCACCTAGCATTAGCATTAGCACATTAGTTGCAGTCAGTGGTGGGTAATCCCAGCTCCATAAAGTCAAAGTCCTTCCATGTATTGGTTCCACCTCTTCACTGAACAGGTGATTCCACTAATTTTCATCATCGACCTGGATGAGGAGTGGAGCTCTTCCAAATGGGCTGGTCCAGTGAACGGTTGAAACAAATACATGGCAGGACTTTGGCTTTATGGAGCTGGAATTCTCCACCACTGGGATCACTGAGCTGCCATTGAAGGCACCCAGAGACCAAGTCCAGACCTTCATCAGGACCTGGACGGAGCTTTAAGACCAGTGTTAGGTGAAGTTACTGAAGTATACCTTCTTTTAACCTCCTCAGACCCAGGAAGTGTCAGCAAAGTACCAGCTTTTTTTGTTTTTATTTAATTAAGTGCCTATATTGGAAACATCATGATGCAACAGGTTTTTCAGATGCAGTTTTTAAAATTTTTTATGGAATGTCCTTTGTGGTGGACAGTTTTCTTCTTTTTTTTGTATAAAGTTGTGAAACTCTTGTCCACAAATGTGGACAGAAAACCCATAGCTGGGTCTGAGGAGGTGAATGGAAAAACGAAATGGAAATCCAGGTGGAAAACTCAGACAGACTGGGAACTGAACATGCAACTTCCCAGCGTTGAGGTGGAAGTCTGCATGAACAAAACCAGATTACCAGGATCTACTGCTACTGTTATGACACTGAAAAGCTGTCCTTTAACCTTCCTGTGTCCAGGTGAGCATATTATACACACTTTACACTTGACGTTAGAAAATGTAATATTTTTCAGTTTGTTTTTGGTCAGAATTCAAAACTTGTTCATTTTTTCATGATTTTTTAAAATTGTGATCCATCCACTCAAACCATCCCATTATAAACAGTGTTAAATTCCTACACTAACACCCTTCTACCAAGTGAGTACAAAATACACACGGACACATTTTAGAAAATTTGACCTAACACAAAAAATACTAATGTATATTAACCAGTGTTGGTGTTAATCATTGACATATGCCAGGATAAAAAAAATAAAATGCAATTTTTGTGTTGTATATTGGGGAAAATTTTTTTGTGTTTTTTTTGCTTAAAAATGATGTTGTTTGTTTACATTCCAAACATGTCACCATCACCGTCTTCTTCCTCTTACCAGGGTTACTGTCTGAGAGGCAGATGGTAGTTCCTTTGGAAATGAGGAGAATTGGATATTCACAAAACAGCACTGAAGACTATAGGTATGACAGAATATCAGTCCATAGACGATCTGTAGAACCAGTCGGTCATGAAACAAGCAACAAAAATCTCTTCAGACCCGACTCATCCATTGTCTTCTGAATACGAACTTCCTCCATCAGGAAGAAGATTTCCTATGCCAAAGTGCAAAACCAACCGCCTCAAATTATCATTTGTCCCAGCGTCCAATAAGCTGCTGAACAATGTTAAGAACTAGTGCAACAGAACAACGAGCAACAAACACACAGCACTGTAGCACTTAGCCCTTTTTTTCTCCCTGTACTTTAAGCGTCTTTATTTATTCTGTGTTGTGATTGTCAAGTGTCGTCTGTGTCTGTTTTATATGACAGATGAACTGTCTTTGTTGTAATGTGTCCATGTGATGGTGTTTTTGATCTTGTCTGTGAAGCACTGTGCCCAAGATAAATTTCTCCCAGTGGACAATAAAGTTTATTTTACTTTACTTAAACATTCATGCTTCTCGTCGTCTAAATCCCAGATCTGTTGATCATCCACCGACGTTTCCCTCCGCACCTTCACGAGGTTCACGTTGGCCTGCGACTCGTTGCCATGACGTTGGACACGGTTTGTTTCTTCCGTCAGGTAAACACTGGGCTTTTTCTTTACTCTACAAAGGTCTGTTGATGTGTGTTTTCTCTGTGTGTGGTTATCTGCTCTGCTCTACAGATGCACAACAAACACTGCAGATTAATCTTATCAGGCTGAACAGTAGGAACCAAGTGTGGCAATCTGATGGCTGTTGACATGGAACTGGAGTTTGGAATCCATGTGTTTCCCTGTTCCGTGTTTTCCAACCAGTTTATCAGTCGGAGGATGTGGGTCAAACACACAAACTGATATGACGGCAGATCGTTGAAACCTCTTATGTCCCAAACAGTTATTTTTCAGGAAACTGGGAAAACAGTGTATATTCTAAACAAATGAACAGAGTTAAGAGATGTCTCACCAGCTGTTTTCAACACTTTTCATTGATCAAATATTTCTAAAACCATCAGGCCAAGGTGAAAACTGACCAACAGAATCGTTTCATGACAAAAAAGGAACCAAAAATGGACTCACGAGGTTTCCACCCGACAGCGACAGTAATGATATAATGCAGATGTATAGGTATATTTGGTGCATTTGTATTTTTTAATTGTTATTTATAAGTGGGTTTTTTGTTCATTGCACTGATATTTAGTTTATTGCTAAACTAGTCACTTTTCCATTTACCCTGAAATGGTGCAAATATAACTAGCACATAAAAATTTACTTAATGGAAAAACGACAATTTTGCCAAAACTTGTTTTTCGATTAAAAGTTTTTGTGCTGGCAATAGGTGGTTTGTCAGGTGTAGCACAAATGGTATATCACGCAAAACTGCAAAGGAAAGACCTTTTTCCGCAACTAGAGTCACGTGAATTAAAAATCGTATCAAACCGAAGACCCCTGTACCGAAAACAGATCAAAAATGTACCGAACCGAAGACCCCTGTACCGAAAACAGATCAAAAATGTACCGAACCGAAGACCCCTGTACCGAAAACAGATCAAATCCATGTGTTTCCCTGTTCCGTGTTTTCCAACCAGTTTATCAGTCGGAGGATGTGGGTCAAACACACAAACTGATATGACGGCAGATCTTTGAAACCTCTTATGTCCAAAACAGTTATTTTTCAGGAAACTGGGAAAACAGTGTATATTCTAAACAAATGATCAAAAATGTACCGTACCAAAAACGTACCAAAAATGTACCGAACCGAAGACCCCTGTACCGAAAACAGATCAAAAATGTACCAAACCGAAGACCCCTGTACCGAAAACGGATCAAAATTATACCGAATTGAAGACCCCTGTACTGAAAACGTATCAAAAATGTACCGAACCGAAGACTTCTGTACCGAAAACGTATCAAACTGAAGACCCCGTACTGAAAATGTATCAAAAACGTACCGAACCAAAGACCCCCGTACCGAAAACGTACTAAACCGAAATGTTTCTGTCCCATTCCACCCCTACAGACCAGTAAGTATTTGGATCAGGACACAGATTCTGTCGTTTCACTTCTGTTCATGACCACAGTGGGTCTGAAATGAATGAGTCCAGATGGGATTCAAGTGTGGGCTTTTAGCTTTAATTCAATGGCCTTAACAAGAATATCGCATTAACCGTTTAGGAATCGCAACCACTTTAAACACAGCTCCTCCATTTTCAGAAGCTCAGATGTAATTGGACCCTGACAGATGCAGAGACTTCATGTCCACATGTGGGACGTTTCCTGGTTATTCTACGACAAATGAAGCAGATAAAAGGTCTGGAGTTGATTCCAGATGTTGAATGTACATTTGGTAGCTGTTGAATTCTCAACATGAGGTCCAAAGAGGAGTCAGTACAAGTGAAAGAGGCGTCATTTAACCGAAAAAAAACCCCCAACTAAATCTATCAGAGAAGTAGAGAAGACTGTAGGAGTGGTTAAAGCAACAGTTGGGTACATTCTGAAAAACAAAACCTCCACTGGTGAGTTCAGCAAAACCAAAAGACCTGGAAGAACACGGAAGACGAACCCCCTTCCAACATCCATCCAAGTCCAGAACAAGGTTATTATCGGTAACGAAAGCTAACGAAATGACGAAAACTAGAATAGAAAAACATTTTCATTAACTGAAATAAATAAAAACTATAATTAAAAGAAAAAAAAAACGATAACTAACCAAGGTTATAATAGTTTGGGATTTTTCATTCTAGTTTAGTTTTATTTAGTTTTGACTTTTTTTTTCTCTAATTCAGTTAGTTTGAATTAGTTTTTAGAGCAGTTTTGCTAGTTTTTATTAGTTTTAATTTTTTCTAAATGCTTAGTTTTAGTTTAGTTTAGTTAAAACTGAATTGTGTGCTTACAAAAGTTACTAAAACGGATAAAAATTATGGATAAAATTCCCTTTGTTTTCATCTTTGTCGATGTTGGATTAATATGAAATCAATTTATTTCGCTCAAGCAATTTTAGCTAGCAGCACCATACGGTACTTCACGGTCCGTCACTTCTCGTCACTTGTTTCCAGTCGTCTTCTGGTCCCCACTCTACCTGGAAACATGGAGACTAAAGTTGGGAGAAAGCAGCAGAGTCCTGTCTGGGATTTATTTGAATACGACGGCAAAGATATGAAAAAAATCAAACTAAACTAAAACTAAGCATTTATAAGAAAACGAAAGCTAATAAAAACTAGCGAACCTGCTCTAAAAACTAATTCAAACTAACTGAATTAGGGAAAAAAAGTCAAAACTAAGTAAAACTGAACTAGAATGAAAAATCCAAAACTATTAGAACCTTGGTCTGAACGTCGCCATACAGTGTTGATGGATGCGTCCATTTGTGCGTGTTTTAGTCCGATAATGACTCTTTCTTGTTCTTTTCTTGGCAGACAGGAGTCATTATTGTCTCCTCAGAGGTCTTTGTCGGACCAGGTAAACACGGGTGGTTTGAGGAATCTGACCGAGTGACGCCGATGTTTTTCAGGTGAGTACGGTGTCGGTATCGTCTATCTCTGTTGAGGATTTGAGCCGTCAAACACATGTCGACCTTTGCCCCCCCTCCCCAAAAAAACACCAGCGTTTAGACTGCACCGCCCGTCGCCTGATATCAATCAGTGTCGGCTTCCGCGGTCGTAAAAAGGTTTCTAAATCTGAAGTAATGGGTGCACGAGGTCCGGCGCAGTCTTTTCATGAGGGAGAAGGTAAAAGAAACGTGTGATTAAAGGACTGAACCCCCCACCCCCCTACCCCACCCTGCGTTAGTGTGTCAAATGGATTGTTTGACCCGTCTGACCCTGTAGTCGTGTAAAAACCTAAAACGGGCTCCATTCCCCACGGGTTCGCATCAGAGTTCAAGGTTAAACCCAAACACGAGCATTAGCTGGAAACAGAGACGGCCTCCAGCCTTTTCAGTCCACTGCTGTTTTTCTTTTAATGACATGTAAACTAAAGATGTTTTTCGTGCCACATGACTCAGCCGCTCAGACAGATGTTTTGCGTCGGCGCTTGCGTGTGCACGTGTAATTTTGCAGGAGACAATGGAAATCCTGTCAGCAGACGGAGTGATGATGGAGAAAAAACACAAAACACCCTCCACACAATTAGACTGTCACTTTCTGCTGAGGCTGCACCAAGCAAAGCATGAGACACCAAATACCTGCAAAGCCCCGAGGCTTCATGTGGATGCGCCTTCATGTGGGGGGGGGGTCATTACAAGTATGGACACATCAAGGTTCTAGTTGCAGCGATGACAAGCGGCGGCGGCGCAGGGGATCTGACAGCGGTATTCACAGAGCGCAGGGAACATGTCTGAACACGGGCCGTGTCAGCAGCGTCTGCAGTCGAACAACAAACCCCCCACCCCCCAAACCCCACCCCCACCAGCTCCACATGACCGAGAACCTGCAGAGTCCAAATCCACATCCACACAAACTACTGATCCAACTACAAAACAACTGGAGCACCTTCTGGAACCTTCTGGAGTCCAGCTGAGCTGATTAGGCACACTGCATGTGAGCGCAAAGGGATAGCACCTGGACCTGTGTTCCCTGGTACTTGTGTTCCCTGGTACTTCTGTTCCCTGGTACCTGTGTTCCCTGGTACCTACGTTCTTCTGTACTTCTGTTCCCTGGTACTTGTGTTCCCCAGTGCCTATTTTCCCTGATACCTGTGTTCCCTGGTACCTATGTTCTTCTGTACTTCTGTTCCCTGGTACCTGTGTTCCCTGGTACCTATGTTCTTCTGTACTTCTGTTCCCTGGTACCTGTGTTCCCTGGTACCTATGTTCTTCTGTACTTCTGTTCCCTGGTACCTGTGTTCCCTGGTATTTGTGTTCCCTGGTACCTGTGTTCCCTGGTACTTCTCTTCCCTGGTACCTGTGTTCCCTGGTATTTGTGTTCCCCGGTACCTGTGTTCCCCGGCACCTGTGTTCCCTGGTACCTGTGTTCCCTGGTACTTGTGTTCCCTGGTACTTGTGTTCCCTGGTACTTCTGTTCCCTGGTACCTGTGTTCCCTGGTACCTACGTTCTTCTGTACTTCTGTTCCCTGGTACCTGTCTTCCCTGGTACCTATGTTCTTCTGTACTTCTGTTCCCTGGTACCTGTGTTCCCTGGTACTTGTGTTCCCTGGTACCTATGTTCTTCTGTACTTCTGTTCCCTGATACCTGTGTTCCCTGGTACTTGTGTTCCTTGGTACCTGTGTTCTCTGGTACCTGTGTTCCCTGGTACTTGTGTTCCTTGGTACCTGTGTTCTCTGGTACCTGTGTTCCCTGGTACCTGTGTTCCCTGGTACCTGTGTTCCAGGTCTGTCCTCAGTCTGCTTGTTCTCTGGTTTTGGTTCTGTCTGGATCTGGTCTCCAGAACTCCATCAGACCGTTGTATGAATCCTCCATAAACACCTCACATCACTGAACCCCCATCTCCTCCATAAAAGCGTCTGAAAAGCCCTTAAACGTCACTAGTACCTGCAGAAACACCACAACTCCTCCATAAAAGCGTCTGAAAAGCCCTTAAACGTCACTAGTACCTGCAGAAACACCACATCTCCTCCATAAAAGCGTCCTGAAAAGCCCCTTTAAACGTCACTAGTACCTGCAGAAACACACATCTCCTCCATAAAAGCGTCTGAAAGCCCTTAAACGTCACTAGTACCTGCAGAGAACCACCACATCTCCTCCATAAAAGCGTCTGAAAAGCCCTTAAACGTCACTAGTACCTGCAGAAACACCACATCTCCTCCATAAAAGCGTCTGAAAAGCCCTTAAACGTCACTAGTACCTGCAGAAACACCACATCTCCTCCATAAAAGCGTCTGAAAAGCCCTTAAACGTCCTAGTACCTGCAGAAACACCACATCTCCTCCATAAAAGCGTCTGAAAAGCCCTTAAACGTCACTAGTACCTGCAGAAACACCACATCTCCTCCATAAAAGCGTCTGAAAAGCCCTTAAACGTCACTAGTACCTGCAGAAACACCACATCTCCTCCATAAAAGCGTCGTGAAAAGCCCTTAAACTCACTAGTACCTGCAGAAACACCACATCTCCTCCATAAAAGCGTCTGAAAAAGCCCTTAAACCGTCACTAGTACCTGCCAGAAACACCCATCTCCTCCATAAAAGCGTCTGAAAAGCCTTAAACGTCACTAGTACCCTGCAGAAACAGGAGGAGTGGCTGCAGTGGGACTCTGAACAGCTCCATCCTTTCTCCATCCCAGTTCAAACGCAGACATTAAACACTTGTGTCAGATTCAGACGGCGGTCGCGAACGGCGGCAGAACCGTCACTAAAGTAAACAGCAGCTCCTGCTCAACGTCAACAATCAGTCGGTGGGAAATTCATCACAGGAACGAAGCACGGAGAGTAATTTATACACGAACAACACAGGCCACCAAACATGTGTTCTGAATAAGTGAGGTAGGAAATGTAGAAGAGACAGACGGAGGAGGGAAAAGAGGGAACAGGGGTTCGGAAAACAGGAAATGAGGAAAAAGAGCCCCTGAACATCAAACTGGAGGGATTTAGGAGAGGACGGGAAGGAAACAGTGAGTGGTGTTAGACTGATGGGATGAACAGGTGAGAGAGAGAGAGAGGGATTAGAATGATACAGGAAAGAAAGAAGATAGTTTTATATTATGGGATGTAGATCAGTACAATGATTAGACTGGGTTTAAAAAGTTACAAGAGAAACAAGTGGAAGTGGTGTTTAAATAAAAGAAAAACACAACTATGCCTGAGAGAGAGAGAGAGAGAGAGAGGTAGGAAGAGAGAGAGAGAGAGAGAGAGAAATAAAGAGAGGTAGGAAGAGAGAGAGAGAGAGAAAGAGAGAGAGAGAAAGAGAGATAGAAAGATATATATATATATATATATATATATATATATAGAGAGAGAGAGAGAGAGAGAGGTAGGAAGAGAGAGAGAGAAAGAGAGATAGAAAGATATATATATATATATATATATAGAGAGAGAGAGAGGTAGGAAGAGAGAGAGAGAAAGAGAGATAGAAAGATATATATATATATATATATCTATATATATATATATAGAGAGAGAGAGAGGTAGGAAGAGAGAGAGCGAGATAAATAAAGAGAGGTAGGAAGAGAGAGAGATATAAATAAAGAGAGGTAGGAAGAGAGAGAGAGACGTAGAGAGAAAGAGAGATAGAAAGAGAGAGAGGATAGATAGAGAGAGATAAAGAGAGAGGTAGAGAGAGAGATGGAAGTATGGATGGATGGATAGATAGATAGATAGATAGATAGATAGATAGATAGATAGATAGATAGATAGATAGATAGATAGATAGATAGATAGATAGATAGATAGATAGATAGATAGATAGATAGATAGATAGATAGATAGATAGATAGATAGATAGATAGATAGATAGATAGATAGATAGGTCGATCGGTCAGTTGGGTCCCAGGTGTCAGACCTGTGCCTGTGGGGTGAATTGATGAAATGCAAATATTATCCTGAAATAAAAACATGTGAGGATGAGAACATGATGGAGTTCAGGTTCCACCTTCAGACCAACATGATGAACAGTGGATCAGAGCAGGAAAATACTGTCATTAGAACCTAGAGATAATGAAAACCACATGTGCTTTTAGTGTAAAAAGGTAAAATTACACAAAAGTGTTTACATTTACAAACTATCCTTTGGCATAAAATGTAAAAAATCTGAACAAATATGAACAACCTGAAATTTCTCAGGAAAAATAAGCACAAATTTAACAACATTCTGCATGTTACATGTTTTGTGTATTTGTCATTGTAATGGAAGTTGTACTGCACATGTGTAAATGATGAAGTGAGGCAGAATGTTGTTAAAATTGCACTTATTTTTCTTGAGAAATTTCAGGTTGTTCATGTAATTCAGATTTTGAAGGAACCTTTGTAGATATAAACATGTTCTTCATGTAACTGGACTTTTTTCACTCTCATTATTTCACTGGTCCGGCCCACTTCTGATCATATTTGGGCTGAATGTGGAACTGAACTAAAATGAGTCTGACAGCCCCGAGTTCGATTAAAAAGAAAAGTAGCATTCAAACAGTTGGACTGTCTGTACTGTCTGTACTGTCTGTGCTGTCTGTGCTGTCTGTGCTGTCTGTACTGTCTGTGCTGTCTGTGCTGTCTGTACTGTCTGTGCTGTCTGTACTGTCTGTGCTGTCTGTGCTGTCTGTACTGTCTGTGCTGTCTGTGCTGTCTGTACTGTCTGTGCTGTCTGTGCTGTCTGTGCTGTCTGTGTTGTCTGTACTGTCTGTACTGTCTGTACTGGCTGTGCTGTCTGTGCTGTCTGTGCTGTCTGTACTGTCTGTACTGGCTGTGCTGTCTGTGCTGTCTGTGCTGTCTGTGTTGTCTGGACTGTCTGTGCTGTCTGTGCTGTCTGTACTGGCTGTACTGGCTGTGCTGTCTGTGCTGTCTGTACTGTCTGTACTGTCTGTACTGTCTGTACTGTCTGTACTGGCTGTGTTGTCTGTGCTGTCTGTGCTGTCTGTGTTGTCTGGACTGTCTGTGCTGTCTGTGCTGTCTGTACTGGCTGTACTGGCTGTGCTGTCTGTGCTGTCTGTGCTGTCTGTGCTGTCTGTGCTGTCTGTACTGTCTGTACTGTCTGTACTGGCTGTGCTGTCTGTGTTGTCTGTGCTGGCTGTGCTGTCTGTGCTGTCTGTGCTGTCTGTACTGGCTGTGCTGTCTGTACTGTCTGTACTGTCTGTACTGTCTGTACTGGCTGTGCTGTCTGTGTTGTCTGTGCTGTCTGTGCTGTCTGTGTTGTCTGGACTGGCTGTGCTGTCTGTGCTGTCTGTACTGGCTGTACTGGCTGTGCTGTCTGTGCTGTCTGTGCTGTCTGTGCTGTCTGTGCTGTCTGTGTTGTCTGTGCTGTCTGTACTGTCTGTACTGGCTGTGCTGTCTGTACTGTCTGTGCTGGCTGTGCTGTCTGTGCTGTCTGTACTGTCTGTACTGTCTGTGCTGTCTGTGCTGTCTGTGCTGTCTGTACTGGCTGTGCTGTCTGTGTTGTCTGTGCTGTCTGTGCTGTCTGTGCTGTCTGTACTGGCTGTGCTGTCTGTACTGTCTGTACTGTCTGACAGCACCAAGGACCAAACCCTTCATGTAAGTGGTGGTTGAGCAGCTCCCTGAGCACAGTCTGTCTCTGACAAGACAATTCAAACACATCTAATACTACAGACCAGTGTTTTTCAACCTTAGGGTTTCCTGGATTTCAGATGAGGCCACCTGAAATTTCTAGTAATTGATTAAAAAAAACAAAACAAAAATAGGACCAGTGTCCCTGTATCTCAGCGGCCAAATTCAAAGCTTAGGTAAATGTATCCAGATCCATTTATTCTCCCCCAGTTCTGTGTGTTTATTCTATTACAGAAATAGTCCATGTTTTGCTCATATTCCAATTAGATCTGGAAAAAATTCAAATTCATACTTGATATCATTGATACTGATTATTGGATCAATCCACTTCCTATCTGTTAGAATGGGAACATTTTTCAAAGTCACACCAAATCCAGAATCAGATCCAGATGGAAATAATTTCAATCCCTTGTGTTGACGTCATCATACAGAAGCTGTAGACCAGGTTTGAAGTCAATCAGAACTGGAGTTTGGGAGAAGACGACAATTGAAATGTTTTCCCCATAAGAGCCCATGTTAAATTTTCCATCAGTTCCAGATCCAGAAGCAGATCCTGATCAGCATGTGGACATTATGTTCTGGTCCTCTCCCCATCAGGGCTGGACTGGAGACATTTACACTGGAGATCATTTAGATTTACTGAGTTACTGCATCCATCCACTTCCTGTCTCTGACCTCAGGGACTGGACTTCTGCTGGTGCCAGAGCCAGGACTAAACAGCTGAAGCTGCGTTTCAGCTCTATGTGTTTCAACTCTATGTGTTTCAGTTCTATGTGTTTCAGCTCTATGTGTTTCAGTTCTTTGTGTTTCAGCTCTGTGTTTCAGTTCTATGCGTTTCAGTTCTATGTGTTTCAGTTCCATGTGTTTCAGCTCTATGTGTTTCAGTTCTTTGTGTTTCAGTTCTATGTGTTTCAGTTCTATGCGTTTCAGCTCTATGTGTTTCAGCTTTATATGTTTCAGCTCTGTGTTTCAGTTCTATGTGTTTCAGTTCTATGTGTTTCAGTTCTATGTGTTTCAGCTCTATGTGTTTCAGTTCTTTGTGTTTCAGCTCTGTGTTTCAGTTCTATGTGTTTCAGTTCTATGTGTTTCAGTTCCATGTGTTTCAGCTCTATATGTTTCAGTTCTTTGTGTTTCAGTTCTGTGTTTCAGTTCTATGCGTTTCGGTTCTTTGTGTTTCAGTTCTATGCGTTTCAGTTCTATGTGTTTCAGTTCTATGTGTTTCAGCTCTATGTGTTTCAGTTCTTTGTGTTTCAGTTCTATGTGTTTCAGTTCTATGTGTTTCAGTTCCATGTGTTTCAGCTCTATGTGTTTCAGTTCTTTGTGTTTCAGTTCTATGTGTTTCAGTTCTATGTGTTTCAGCTCTATGTGTTTCAGCTCTATGCGTTTCAGTTCTATGCGTTTCAGCTCTATGCGTTTCAGCTCTATGCGTTTCAGTTCTATGCGTTTCAGCTCTATGTGTTTCAGTTCTATGCGTTTCAGCTCTATGTGTTTCAGTTCTATGCATTTCAGCTCTATGTGTTTCAGTTCTATGCGTTTCAGCTCTATGTGTTTCAGTTCTATGCGTTTCAGCTCTATGTGTTTCAGTTCTATGCATTTCAGCTCTATGTGTTTCAGTTCTGTGTGTTTCAGTTCTGTGTGTTTCAGTTCTATGTGTTTCAGTTCTATGTGTTTCAGCTCTATTTGTTTCAGTTCTATGTGTTTCAGTTCTATGCGTTTCAGTTCTGTGTTTCAGTTCTATGCGTTTCAGTTCTGTGCGTTTCAGTTCTGTGTGTTTCAGTTCCATGTGTTTCAGCTCTATATGTTTCAGTTCTGTGTGTTTCAGTTCTATGCGTTTCAGTTCTGTGTGTTTCACTTCTATGCGTTTCAGCTCTATGTGTTTCAGTTCTATGCATTTCAGCTCTATGTGTTTCAGTTCTATGCGTTTCAGCTCTATGTGTTTCAGTTCTATGCATTTCAGTTCTATGTGTTTCAGTTCTGTGTGTTTCAGTTCTGTGTGTTTCAGTTCTATGCGTTTCAGTTCTATGCGTTTCAGTTCTATGCGTTTCAGTTCTGTGTGTTTCAGTTCTGTGTGTTTCAGTTCTGTGTGTTTCAGTTCTGTGTTTCAGTTCTGTGTGTTTCAGTTCTGTGTGTTTCAGTTCTATGCGTTTCAGCTCTATGTGTTTCAGTTCTGTGTGTTTCAGTTCTGTGTTTCAGTTCTGTGTGTTTCAGTTCTGTGTGTTTCAGTTCTATGCGTTTCAGTTCTGTGTTTCAGTTCTATGCGTTTCAGTTCTATGCATTTCAGTTCTATGCATTTCAGTTCTGTGCGTTTCAGTTCTGTGTGTTTCAGTTCTGTGTGTTTCAGTTCTATGCGTTTCAGTTCTGTGTTTCAGTTCTGTGTTTCAGTTCTATGTGTTTCAGTTCTATGTGTTTCAGTTCTGTGTGTTTCAGTTCTATGCGTTTCAGTTCTATGTGTTTCAGTTCTATGTGTTTCAGTTCTGTGTGTTTCAGTTCTATGCGTTTCAGTTCTGTGTTTCAGTTCTGTGTTTCAGTTCTATGTGTTTCAGTTCTATGTGTTTCAGTTCTGTGTTTCAGCTCTATGTGTTTCAGTTCTATGTGTTTCAGTTCTATGTGTTTCAGTTCTATGCGTTTCAGTTCTGTGTTTCAGTTCTATGTGTTTCAGTTCTATGCGTTTCAGTTCTATGTGTTTCAGTTCTATGTGTTTCAGTTCTGTGTTTCAGTTCTATGTGTTTCAGTTCTGTGTTTCAGTTCTGTGTGTTTCAGTTCTATGCGTTTCAGTTCTATGTGTTTCAGTTCTGTGTGTTTCAGTTCTATGTGTTTCAGTTCTATGCGTTTCAGTTCTGTGTTTCAGTTCTATGTGTTTCAGTTCTATGTGTTTCAGTTCTGTGTGTTTCAGTTCTATGTGTTTCAGTTCTATGCGTTTCAGTTCTGTGTTTCAGTTCTATGTGTTTCAGTTCTATGTGTTTCAGTTCTGTGTTTCAGTTCTATGTGTTTCAGTTCTATGTGTTTCAGTCTTCCTGATGCCGTCACACAGACCTGAACTGTGTCAGTGTTTCAGTCCAGGCTGAAACAGCTGTTCAACTGTGCACAGAACAACTGAAAGGCTTCTATCTGACCTCTGACCTTTTACTTTGTTTTAATTGAATATTATTTATGTTTCATTGATCATGTTTTAATTATAATTGTGTGTTTTTAATCTGTCTCTTTTCCATTTTTTAAAGCTCTGTGAACTGACCTGTGGATGAACTGTTCTAGACTAATACATCTGCCTTGCCTCTTATAATGGGGACATTTTTTAAAGTGGCACCAAATCCAGAATCAGATCCGGATCCAAATCATTTCACTGACTTTTGTTGACGTCATCATACAGAAGCTGTACACCAGGTTTGAAGTCAATCATTATTGTAGTTTCAGAGAAGAAGACGACTGAAAGTTTCGTAACGGACAGACGACAGCAGCTCAGCCTGTCGGACGGTAAACTGAAAACGTATGTCAATCAGGTCAACTTTCTGAACTATGCTACATATTGGCTTTTGAACATTTCTGCTTACATTTATGGGCATTTTCACATCATATGATACAAAATTCTTTCATATTTCTTGCAATAAACGAGTTCTGAAGATTTGACTTTTGCCAATTTATGATGAATGTTTTTTTTAATATTACAGGTGAATGAAATGGCTTCGACTTGAAGATCTGGCAAAAATAAGCCTGACGTATTCTGCTCCATCTGCGGTGAATACACCATTGTACCTAACAGGAATCAAGTCACAAGTTTCATAAAGTGTGCTTACCAATCTGATTTTGGTATTAATTATTATATTTTGCGAGAAGATCAAATTTTTCCAAATCAAATTAGCAAAAAAAACCTGACCTGATTGAGAAAAACAGACGTCATTTTTGGGTTTAGCGGTGCAAAATGGTCTGAATTCAGCTGAAAAAACTGAGACAACTTGCAAAAAACATTTTTTATAACCCAGTGTAATTCATAGTTTCAGTTCTTGTTTGTTCAGTGTTAATCGTCCTCTTTGTAAATCACAGCTGGACTGACTGGACAGATCCTGACCACGGAAAATCCAACTCTCCCTTTGTGCAGTAATCTACAGCTGGCTTTACTGCCTCTGTCCACAGTAATAAACATTAAATAGATTAAATGTCCTCTGAAATTAACCTGGAGCTGAAACAGAGGAGAGAAAATTATTACAGGATCAAAACTAATTCATTTTCTTTCTGGGGTCTGTTGAGCTGCATTATGTAATAAAAGTTCAAAATGTAATAAGAATGTCACGTCATCTTGTAATAAAGCCGCATTATGTAATAAACTGATGCATTTTGTAATAAACTACGTCAACGCATTATATAGTAAATTTTTTCACATTATGTAGTAAGTTATTACAATTTGAGAAATTTATTACAAAAAGCGCTTGACACATTTTTATTTGAAAAAAATGTAATAACATGGTTCATTATGTAATAACAGTCCAAATTAATATAATTTCAGAGCAATTTAGAAGAAATGAGTGACAGGAGCTCCAGGTAATGGAATCAGAACTGTAACCACAGTTTACAGATGAACATAAAAATGTGTCCAGTGCTTTTGTAATAAACTTCTCAAATTGTAATAACTTTCTACATAATGTGAAAAAATTTACTACATAATGCATTGAGGTAGTTTATGACAAAATGCGTCAGTTTATTACATAATGCAGCTTTATTACAAGATGAGGTGACATTCTTATTACACTTTAAACTTTTATGACATAATGTGGCTCAACAGGGTCGCCAGAAATTTGTGTTAAAACGTGGTCAGGAGACGAAGAAGGTTGGAAACCACTGATGTAGACGTTTCCTTTAGTGAAAATAAAAGGGTGTAAATAAAAATGTTTCACATCAGTTCTTAAAATCACATAATTACCTCCGCCAAGGAGGTTCTGTTTTTGCCAGGGTTTGTCTGTCTGTCTGTCCGTTAGTGTGCAACATAATTCAAAAAGTTATGGACAGATTTGGATGAAATTTTCAGGGTTTGTTGGAAATGGGATAAGGAAGAAATGATTAAATTTTGGTGGTGATCGGGGGTGGGGGGGCCCACGGGGGGGGGCATGTTGTAACTAGAAGCACTCGGAGAGTGCTTCTAGTTACAACATGATTTAACAATAAAAATATCATCAAACATACATGAAAGTGTAAAATAAAGTCAAATATTCAGTTCAATTTAAGGAAGATCTTTACGTTTTTATTACACGGAAACGTCATAGTATAGTTTTATATGATGGGGTTGCATTGGTTCGTCTGGTTTAACTGGGGACCGTTCTGACCCAGACTGGACTCTGCGAACCTGGTTCCGATCATTCGTCCTCAGTGTCCGGACGACAGGAAGTCAGTGTTGGTGAGTGTTTATGTGAAGGCTGTGTGTTCACTGAGCCCACAGGACACAGCCCTGCAGACACTGACCCTGGCTTCACTCACTCCTCCTCTATCATCACATACTCGTTTATCTGCCGCTGTACTCCACTAATCCCACATATCGTCCCAAAAATCACAAACAGCCGGCAGTGGAAGGTGATATAAGCCGGAACAAAAAAACCACACTGTTATCTGACGACAAACGTTTGTTCCGCTGAGACGCTGAGGGTCTGGCTCCGATGTGGGGGGGTCTGCTTCAGGATGGGCTACTGATAATAATAATAATAATAATAATAATGATGATGACAGCTTTATTTCTATACACCTTTTAAAAACAAAGTTTACAAAGTGCTTTTGACAAGTGAAGAGCACAACAGCAGGATACAGGATGGAAGTAAAAACACTAAAACAGAAGCAACACAACAGGACAGATGTGCACAACAAATGCAGAAACATGAAACTTCCAATAAATGAAATGAATCTGAATAAAGAGGGCAGGGAGAACGTAACATGATGCTGTTAAATCAATGCAAGAATAAAGGAGTGACATAAAACAACATGTACGAGAAAATAAACCAACAATCAAACAGGATAAGATTCAAAATTAAAAAAAAAAAAAAAAGAATTTGAATTTAAAAAGAATTTGTGCACTTTTTGGCCGCATTTCAAGGGGTTTTGGCTCATTTTTTCCACATTTTGCTCATGTTATTCTCATTTTATCTTTGAATAATTGAGATAAAACTGTATTTGACACCAATTCTTTCCATGTATTGATAGGATTAGTGGACCAGCAGGTATTAAACAGTTTAGATCAGTAGATGGTTTAGGTTTTTGAGGGTTAACTGAATAAATACAGGGTTCTGGATGGGATGAAATGATGAATTATCCTTATTTTTCAAGTATTTTGCTCATTTTATCCTCATTTTCGAAGAATTTGTGCACTTTTTTGCAACATTTCAAGTTCTTTTGGTTAATTTTTTCCTCATTTTGCTCATTTTATTCTCATTTTATCTATGAATAACTGAGGTCAGACTGTATTTTGTGGATCAGCAGGTATTAAACTGTTTCCATCATGGTTTCCAGGGTCTGTTCAGGTCTGTTTGGGTCTGTTTGGGACTGTTCGGGTCTGTTTGGGTCTGTTCGGGTCTGTTCGGGACTGTTCGGGTCTGTTCGGGTCTGTTCGGGTCTGTTCGGGTCTGTTTGGGTCTGTTCGGGACTGTTTGGGTCTGTTTGGGTCTGTTTGGGACTGTTTGGGTCTGTTTGGGTCTGTTCGGGTCTGTTCGGGACTGTTCGGGTCTGTTCGGGACTGTTCGGGACTGTTCGGGTCTGTTTGGGACTGTTCGGGTCTGTTCGGGTCTGTTTGGGTCTGTTTGGGACTGTTTGGGTCTGTTTGGGTCTGTTCGGATCTGTTCGGGTCTGTTTGGGACTGTTTGGGTCTGTTTGGGACTGTTCGGGTCTGTTTGGGTCTGTTCGGATCTGTTCGGATCTGTTCGGGTCTGTTTGGGTCTGTTCGGGACTGTTTGGGTCTGTTCGGATCTGTTCGGGTCTGTTTGGGTCTGTTCGGGTCTGTTTGGGTCTGTTCGGATCTGTTCGGGTCTGTTTGGGTCTGTTTGGGTTAATGCGGGACGTGGATCCTGCAGAACTCACCTGTTCTGACCCGGTTCGGTTTATTCTGGAAGTGTTCGTTGTGGATCAGTAACGAGGCCCCTGGTCCCGTTAAGTAACAAAAGCATCTTATATCATCTTTATGAAGACGGGCTTCGTGTACCCCCCCCCCCCCCCCCCCCCCCCCCCCCTCGTGATGTCCCACCAGGCGCCTGCAGCTGTGACCTAGATCTGGAACCGGCCCTGATGGGAACCCGGCCGCTCTCTGATGTCACCTTTGCTCTCACGGTTCTCCGACCAATCGCTTTCGCCGGAAAAACATCGACACGACGGGTCAAAACAGAAAGAGAAGCAAGGCACTTTTATTGACAAAAGCCACATCCAAACAGTCGTTACCCCCCCACAGCCCCCCCCTCAGTTCACAGTGGAGTAAAAACAGCCAGTGTGTGAATGTGCCCTGGATGCCTCAGACTCCCAGGCCTGTCCAGACCTGTGGAATCACTCACTCCTTTGTCAACAACCAGGAACAAATTGACCAAACTGCAGATTAGACGCTCAGTGAAATGACCGGCAGACAAAACAAACGCTGTCATCGCAGGTGCGACGCCGCCGCCGCCGCACCGACATCTGCCCCAGTCACTTTTCAACAGTACAAACCGGGATTTCACCGCGTGGAACTGTTGACAAAGACGAGTTGTAACAAACAATACGACAAGTCGACTACTGCAAACTGTGGAAAAGGATCAGAAGAACAAACGAACGAACCCACACACCTCCTCTGAACACCTCCACCCACTGTCACTGGTCCAACTCCATGGGTTCGACTGGGGAATCAATGTTGGAGAAGATGACGGGGTTTCCATGGTAACTACGGAGCCCCTGAACGTCCAAATATGGTCATATCTGATGACCATGAAAAGATGAAGAACTGTATTTTACACCAATTATTTCCATGTGTTGATAGGATTAGTGGACCAGCAGGTATTACACAGTTTAGATCAGTAGATGGTTTTGGTTTTTGAGGGTTAATTGAATAAATACAGGGTTCTGGATGGGATGAAATGATGAATTCTCTGCATTTCACAAGTATTCTCCAAATTTTCTCCTCATTCTAAAAGGATTTGTTCACTTTTATGCCATATTTCAAGGTTTTTTGGTTCATTTTTCCATTATTTTTTCAAGTATTTTGTTCATTTTATTGTCATTTTACAAGTTTTTGTACATTTTGTTCAATGAAGAGTTGAAGTCAAACTGTATTTTTCACCAGTTATTTCCATGTATTGATAGGATTAGTGGACCAGCAGGTATTAAACAGTTTAGATCAGTAGATGGTTTTGGTTTTTGAGGGTTAATTGAATAAATACAGGGTTCTGGATGGGATGAAATGATGAATTCTCTGCATTTCACAAGTATTCTCCAAATTTTCTCCTCATTCTAAAAGGATTTGTTCACTTTTATGCCATATTTCAAGGTTTTTTGGTTCATTTTTCCATTATTTTTTCAAGTATTTTGTTCATTTTATTGTCATTTTACAAGTTTTTGTACATTTTGTTCAATGAAGAGTTGAAGTCAAACTGTATTTTTCACCAGTTATTTCCATGTATTGATAGGATTAGTGGACCAGCAGGTATTAAACAGTTTAGATCAGTAGATGGTTTTGGGTTTTTATGGGTTAACAGTTAGGGTCAATATGTAAGATGGAGAATTTCACATATTATCATCACTTTTTACTCACACTCAATCTGTAACTGACCTGAACCCTCCAAGACCCACACATCCACTGGCAACAAAAAGCATCTACTGATCTATTAATTCAATTAACTGACATAAAAATGCAGTTTTACCTTAATTATTCATAAGATAAAATGTACAAAAACTTGTAAAATGAGAATAAAATGGGCAAAATATTTAAAAAAAAAAAATAAGGGAAAAATCAACCAAAATTCTTGAAATATGGCATAAAAGTGAATAAATCATTCTATGGTGAAGAGAAATTGAGGAAAATATTTGAAAAATGAGGAGAATTCCTCATTTCGTATCATCCAGAACCCTGTATTTAGTCTGTTTAGTCTGTTCTGATATAATAACCTGTGAATTTACTCTGAGCTTTTGCAGACATCTACGTGATCAGTGAATTAAATACAGGAAAATACAGGATTTACACTGAAAAATGAACTGATAAGATGAATTCACATTTTTGTTTTCATAATTTCCCTCCAGATTCGTAACTGCTGCTGCGTCCTGAACTGAGCCTGCGATAAATGTGACTTAAATGAATATAAACCAGACGAACTAACGCTGCTTTTAAACTGCAGGTACAGTGTTCCCGCAGCATCGCTGGTCGTCATAGCAACGCAACACAAAGATGCTGTGATGTCATCTTCAGCATGAGAAGGAAACCCACTGATGTAAGTTTTCATTTTCTAATTAAAACGTACTTTTAAGGCTTTTTCAGGTCAAATCTGTGGTTGTTTTATCAAACCAGAGTGAATATGAAAGTTTACTTCAGGACCTTTTTCACTAGACTGACCCAGTGAGGATTCTGGATCAACCAATCAGAGATCAGCGTGACTTTGTGTCAGGTTTATCAGCATCTGTGAAGCCGGTTACCGGACGTTAGTCTGGGGTTGTCTGTCTTCTATGTTTGTCTGTCATTTCCTGTTTTATTTTGTTAAGTTTTCCTCATGTATCTTGTCTGCTGTCTTTACTTCCCTTCCTGTTTGGTGTTCACCCTTACCCTGATTTCCTGACTCCGCCCTAATTTGTTCCACCTGTGTCTCGTTGTCTTCCCTCCCTTTTGTGTATTTATACCCTGCCTTTTCCCCTGATCAGACGCCAGTTTGTTCTCTCTTGTAGATTACTTACCAGCGTTCTGATCCTGTTTGTTCGTTTGCCTTACCGTGTTCGACCTGTTTTTGTCATCCGTTTTACCTGTCTTTTGCCTGCTCCCTGTCGGTTGTTGTCAGCCTCTATCTGCCTTCCTGGTTTTTTGACGCCTTCGCCTGATTATTCGGTACGTGAGTTTTGCCTTTCCCTATGTCCTGTCGCCTGTCAGATTGCCTTCCTGTGCATGACCTGTTTCCGTCCCTGACCTCCCTCTGCTTTCCCCTAGTCGGCGTGCCGGCAGTAAACCCGGTGCCGAACCGTGGGTTCGTGTTCGAAACCCGGTGGACGGTTCAGACGAGGACTTCCTTGCCCGCTGTCCTCAAGATCCTGTTCTTTATCATTATCGTACTAATTGTATTCAATAAACCCTGTAAACTTTTACATCCGTCTCTGCGTTCTGCATTTGGGTTCTGGGTCTGTGCTGAAAGCATTACAGCATCACACTTTGGCTTCAGTACTTTATTTAACTGTATTAGCGCTGCGCTGCGGAGATGTGGTTGGTTTGTTTGTTACCTTCACCGAGAAGGTTCTGTTTTTGTCGGCATCTGTCTGTCTGTCTGTGTGTGTGTGTGTGTGTGTGTGTGTCTGTCTGTGTGTGTGTGTGTGTGTGTGTGTGTGTGTGTGTCTGTCTGTGTGTGTCTGTGTGTGTGTGTGTGTGTGTGTGTCTGTCTGTCTGTGTGTGTGTGTGTGTGCGCATGTGTGTGTGTGTGTGTGTGTGTGTGTGTGTGTGTGTGTGTCTGTCTGTGTGTGTGTCTGTCTGTGTGTCTGTGTGTGTGTCTGTCTGTGTGTCTGTCTGTGTGTGTGTGTGTGTCTGTCTGTGTGTGTGTGTGTGTCTGTCTGTGTGTGTGTGTGTGTGTGTGTGTCTGTCTGTGTGTCTGTCTGTGTGTGTGTGTGTGTGTGTGTCTGTCTGTGTGTCTGTCTGTGTGTCTGTCTGTCTGTGTGTCTGTCTGTGTGTGTGTCTGTCTGTGTGTGTGTGTGTCTGTCTGTGTGTGTGTGTGTGTGTCTGTGTGTGTGTCTGTCTGTGTGTGTGTGTGTGTGTCTGTCTGTGTGTGTGTCTGTCTGTCTGTGTGTGTGTGTGTGTGTGTCTGTGTGTGTGTCTGTCTGTGTGTGTGTGTGTGTCTGTCTGTGTGTCTGTCTGTGTGTGTGTCTGTCTGTCTGTGTGTGTGTGTGTGTGTCTGTGTGTGTGTCTGTGTGTGTGTGTCTGTCTGTCTCTGTGTGTGTGTGTGTGTGTGTGTCTGTCTGTGTGCAAGTGTGTCCAAAAGTTATGGACGGATTTGGATGAAAATTTCAGGAAATGTTGATACTGGTACAAGAAACAAATGATTAAATTTTGGTGGTGATCGGGGGGTGGGGGTGGGGGGGTGGGGCTGATCTGCCTTGGTGTAGGTCGAGTGCTTTTCTAGTTGGCGTATTTTTTCCTTATTTTTCAGGTATTTTTCCATTTTTTCCTCATTTCAGAATAATTTCTACACTTCTTTGCAGCATTTCAAGATTTTTTGGCTTATTTTTTCAGGTATTTTGTTCATTATATTGTCATTTTACAAGTCTTTTGTACATTTTATCCATGAATGATAGAGGTCAAACTGTATTTTACACCAATTATTTCCATGTATTGATCGGATTTGTGGATCAGCAGGTATTAAACAGTTTAGATCAGTAGATGGTTTTGGTTTTTGAGGGTTAACTGAATAAATACAGGGTTCTGGATGGGATGAAATGATGAATTCTGCTAATTTTTCAGCTACTTTGCTCATTTTGTCCTAATTTTGGAAGATTTGTACACTTTTTTTTGTGACATTTCAAGGTTTGTTACCTTCACCAAGGAGGTTCTGTTTTTGCCGGCGGTGGTTTGTCTGTCTGTCTGTGTGCAAGATGACTCCAAAAGCTATTGACGGATTTGGATGAAAATTTCAGGAAATGTTGATACTGGTACAAGAAACAAATGATAAGTTTTGGTGGTGACCGGGGGAGGGGGGGGCGACTGATCTGCCTTGGTGAGGGTCTGCACTCTTCGAGTGCTTTTCTAGTTTGTTTATTTATTTCCAATATAATATTAAAATCAAACAAGAAAAAGATTTATATAAAAAGAAAGGAAAACATTCGAATAGAAGCAGGATGTGGTGACCTCAGGGACTGAGAAGTGAAGCCGATGTGGACGAACTAAAATCTGCAGTGACCTCAGTGTCCACTAGGGGGCACAGGGAGTCAAACCCCACAGACGCCCACGTTAAAATGTCCAATTTTACAGCAGAAATAAACACATTTACAGCTGGATACAGGAATGTTTTCATCTCTACAGTTAATTTCCTGTTGTGATGATTATACAGGGGATGAATTTCAATAAAACTCACTGTTTTAGATTATTTTAAGACAAATACTTCTGTGTTGTCAATGGCCACTGTGATTGACAGGCGAGTGTCCTCATGAGTCGGACATTGACAGCTTTTGTTTACTGAAAAAACACTTATTTTAAGGCCGTTCAGGGGCCACATCTTCCCAGTATGATCTGAAGTGGGCCAGGCCAGTAAAATAATAACATAATAATATATAAGTAATAGTGCTGGGCAACAATTGAAATTCTTAATTGCAATTAATCGTGTGGATTTCTGCGATTAATCATGATTAATCGCATAGTTATATGGGGGGGGGTTGCCGGCATCAACAGCGTGTTTTGCCTTTAAGTGATATTTCAGACTCGAAGTACTGCAGTGATAAAAATAATTGCACATGTCAGTGCTTCCAAACACCTGTGTCCCCCCCCCCCCCACACACACACACACCATCTGAAGACATTTAAAATGAAAATGTCCATGGAACAGACCGGTACTTTTCTCCATGTTTATGTCCCCACCAGTTTATTTCCGATTGTGAGTGATTGACAGTAGTCTTAAGCCCACCCAAATGCTGTCATTGGTTGAAACGCATGATAACGCCAATTGTCAAACCAACCCTGATCCACATCCACCTGTTCCTGTGAGCCAATGTTTACCTATGTGTATTCATAGCGCGAGAGCAACGCACTTTCAAAATAATATGATGTTCAGTTGTTCAGAGTAAACAAAGGGGGCCCTCTAGTGGTCGGAATAAGTTGCACTAACGTATGTTTTGTCCTTGCGGTGTTCCCGTAGTCAGTTCAGACATAAGAAGGAACTAACAGACACGTTTCTTTCACTCTGTTTGTATGGCCCCAAAAACGTTTGCCTGTGAGTATTTTCTGTTCAGTTGTTGTCAGAATGAATAGTATCAAATATCTCTGATGTGAACCTTTGTTGCTGGATAAAAAGACGTTGTAAATCTTTAGTTAATCTGTAAATGCTAATCATTAGCATGTCTATGGATTTTCCAATTCAAGTTAGCATTGAGCTAGCAATCTTTTTCCCATTCATTTAAATGTATAATGCCATGTAAATGTACTAAGGCAGTGAACAGAACTCAGACAGATTTAGTTTGTATGTGTCAGTTTTACAGTGAGTCTACAGGAACAGATTTGGACAGAAGTTTTGGGCGTCCGTCTTTTCTTGGTAAACCTGTTGTCTATCTGCAGCTAATCGCTACATGCACACAAGCAGAAGAATAGGAGTTAGAATAAAACGGCATTAATGAGAGATAAAAAAAAAAATCGTCTGCGTTATTTAATGAATGTGTTAACGTGGTAATAACACATTAACTTGCCCAGCCCTAATAAATAATGTAAATTCCAAAATTTTCTCTTAATTTTAGTGTGAAAAAAGTAAAATTACTCAATGAAAATGTTTGCATCTATAAAAAATGTGGAAAACATGAACGACCGTGAAAAAAATGAAAGTTATCAAGAAAAATAATTGCAATTTTAACAATATTCTGCCTTAGTTTATCATTTGCACATATACATTACAACGTACAGACCACAGTGGATCTGCAAATACACTGTAAAATTACACTTCTCTTAATACATTTCAGCTAATTTGTGTTTTTTTGTGAAAAGATGAATGCAAATGCAAATTAAGCAGGAATTAAAACAGGTTGTATGTAAAATGGAATGAATCTAAAGATAATTTTGCAGCAGCTGGAGGGTTCAGATTCAAACAGTATGAACTATTAGGGTCCAAATACACAAAGAAATGAACCACAGACTAAGAAAAGTGGGTTTAGACAAATACGACCCTTTAACCCTCTGTATTCAGTCTATTTCCATTCCACTTTGTGCATCGTATGTTAGAAATACGTATCGTGTTTGAGTTCCCATGTTCGTTATTTCTATGAAAACAGCCTGTGCACAGATTCCCTCACGCTTCCTCTTGGTCCTTGAACGCCTCTTTTCTTCTCTACAGGTGCAACGCAATGCACCTTCCACTTCCAAACACAACAACCGGCTGCATGTAGCACACACACACTTTACATATGGAACCTTTAAAGGAACCCAATGAGCTCAACCTTTAACACGTGCTGCAGTAAAATGAAACAAACCCTCAGATTCAACACTCAAACCCTGACACTGACCGTTTTTTTTTTTTTTTTTTACTGCTCCATGACCTCTGACCTCTTACTCTGACATACTTTGGCTTCGCGTGCAGAACTTGTACCTTTTATTGGACTCTTTTCACAGTGTGGAATCAGCTGAGCCTGAATTCCAGCTCCTCCATAACCACCACATACCTCCTGAAAAATGCATGTTTGTTTTGATCAGTTACCTGTGTTTTTCTGCACCACTACAAGCAGGAATTTCCTGTGAGATGCACGCACTCACAGCGGCGTGCCGTGCGTAAAAAATGGGAAATATTTGTTCCAGTAAATTGCAACAAGATACAATGTAAAAAAAATAAAAAAAAAACGTAAAAAAAAAAAAAAACAACAACAAAAAAACAAAAAAACAACGGTAGTATTCCAGCAGCTGGGGCGCCAAAAAAAATACTGTAAAATAATGGAAAATAATCATCTCATAAAAATACGGTAATTTTCCATCATTAAAATACAGTTTTCTGCCCTAACTTTACATGAGATTTTGCATATTTTTTTACTTTTTAATGTTTAATAAAGAATATTTACATGTATTAAAACAATCCAATTCCCTATAAATATATATATATATAAATAATTTTCAGTGAGACTCAGTTGTCCAATCCACTGATAAAAACTGTATTTGGACAGTTTATCAGTGCTTATACATGTTCTACATTCACAAAAATACATTTATTCAACATTTTTGTTGTGAAACCTCCTGTAATTACACAAGATATTTGTCAATTAACGAACAAGTCTGGTTCAACTGACAGAACAAATACTTCTGTTATGGTTAATTGTCAGTAATTTTATCTTGTTTTATTTATTTATTTATTTTTACAGTATTAAACTTTAAATTAACAGTTTAATCGCATAAATAGAAAAGAAATATTGAATATGTGAAATTACGATACATTTGCAAATGTATTTTAACTGTATTTTTCTGTGAAAAAAAGAACAAATTTCTTTTAAAAATGGAAATTTTATGGTTATTCACAGTTACAGTTTTTACCTCCGCCAAGGACGTTATGTTTTTGCCAGGGTTTGTTTGTTTGTCTGTCTGTTTGTTTGTCTGTCCGTTAGTGTGCAACATAACTCAAAAAGTTATGGACAGATTTGGATGAAATTTTCAGGGTTTGTTGGAAATGGGATAAGGAAGAAATGATTAAATTTTGGTGGTGATCGGGGGTGGGGGGGCCCATGGGGGGGGGCGCAGACCAGAAAATTTCATCAAAATCTGTCCATAACTTTTTGAGTTATGTTGCACACTAACGGACAGACAAACAAACAGACAGACAAACAAACAAACAAACCCTGGCAAAAACATAACCTCCTTGGCGTGGGGGGGGGCCCACAGGGGGGGCCACTGATCAGCCTTGGCGGAGGTCTGCGCTCTCCGAGTGCTTCTAGTTTCATGTTATTTTCCATTTGACATGTAAAATCAGTCTGTTTTTGTCATTTCATTGATATTTTCCTGTATCTTAAAAATGCAGGAAAAATCTGAAAATTCTGTTAAATTACAGATATTTTTTTACAGTGTACGCACAAAAAAAAACGAAAACAAAACATCAAAGAACAGATGAAAAAGGAAAATGCAAGTGTTTTTTTGTTTGTTTTTTTTTAATGAGAGGAGCAATGAGAAGCTCTTGGTCCACATGGAAGTGATTCTGTGTGGTGGCCCAGAGGTGCAACAGCCCAAGAAATTATCCATAGAAGAAAAAAAAGAAAACAGCCCCAAAAAATGATCCACTATCTGATTTTTATTTTTATTTTTTTGCACTGAAATTAAGTATCTGAATATTTTGTCTCTCAATTTTACTATGTTCATAAATTTAGAATTTAAAAAAAAAATCAGATGCACAAAATTTAGAAGTAAAAAATTCCGATCACACATCCGGGACACCAGTGATAATAACGATTCTATCGCAAGTCCAACTGACAGCCAGCCAATCAAGTTACGTTAGGTTGGTCATGTGACGCCGAAAAAATTCAGATACTTAATTTCAGTGCAAAAAAAAGTGCTAGAAGTTCAGTGGCTTTTCTAATTCAAAATCTGATGAGACAGATTTACTTCCATACGAAAGTGATGTTCAAAATATGTAATTACACTTTGAGATGTTGTAGTTATTTTTTTCAGTTGGATTCTATCTGGGGGGTTTTGGGTTCTGTGTGATTTGTAGGAGTGGAGCGCGTGCCACTGACGCCTTCATGACGGGTCCATATGGAGGACCCCCTCTCTCTCTTTTTATGGTGTTGTTGACAAAATGCCTTTAAGACCTGTTATTACCGCTTCCTGCCCTGCAGACACACAGCACAACTCAGCAACCCCCCCACCCCTCCTCCTCCTCCTCCTCCTCCTCCTCCCCTCTCCTCCACACCCCCCCCCCCCCCCCCCCCCCTCCACAGATCCGACCTGACGGCGGTGAGGCAGAACCAGAACAGTCCGCTGACATGCGTCACGGTCCGGGGATGGAGATGGAGGGGAGGCCTAGTGCTGAGTCCTGAGTGCCGCTGGTGCTGAGCAGACACACATTAGAGGTGATGATAGTCATTTCAAAGTCACAGCATCTTCCGCTTAATTACAGTGACGGGTCAGCTCCTGCGCGCGCGTAAAAATAACCATTTTCTTAATTACAACATTATAGCAGTCATAGGTCCTGATGTTAGAGACAGGACTGGGGGGGGGGGGTGAGTAGAGTTGTGCAAAGTCACCTGAAAAACCTCATGTTTTCGCACAGTTGGATTTAAAGTTCCAAACCGGGCCATTCCGATCCAGTTCAGCACAAAAACGCACTTGCAGATGGTTTTCCCCGTGCGCGTGCGTGTATATATGCGCGCGCGTGTGTGTGTGTTTAGGGGTGGGTCGGTCACTTGCAGCAGCAGAAGGAATGAGGAAAGTCAACACTGCAGATTCCTCTAAAATGCACAACAATCACACACTTCCCACGCGTGCAAAAAGCGCGAGACGTGAAACAAAAGCGACTCAAACATCCACAAGTTTCCAAACACTCAAACTCCCGCACACGCACCTTTCCTGTGCGTGTTTGGGCTTCAGAGGCTAAACAGAAGCAGTGCTGCTCTCACTCACCGGTGCCGCTTTGTACCGGCTGGACCCGCGCACCGGGACGCAGAGTGCGCACCGGAGGCACTGCAGCGCAAAGACGCACATCCACAGGGAAGGAGTCCGCATCCTGTGCGCCGACGGAGCCGGAGGTGCAGACGGACGGACGGGTTTGGCGCAGAGGAGTGCGGTGCGCAGTGCAGGACTCACACGGCTGCGCGATCTGGAGCAACTTCTCTTTAAATAGACTCTGATTTCTTTGTTCTGGTCTATTTTTTTCCTCCACTTACAGTTTTTTTTTTTTTTTTTTTTTTTTCCAGCCCGGGGCTCATAATACCACCCGCTCCCATGTGACTCTTAACCCTTTCTCCGCCGCCGCGCGCTCACATCAAACACACACTTGGCTGCGTTTGACCAACGTGAGCAGAACCACAGCAGATGATTTAAACATGAGAGTTAAAGCAGGCAAAATAAATAAATAAATAAAAAACACTCCACATGAACACCTTCAGGTGTCAGAACAGTCCTGATGAACCTCAGAAAATATGGGATTATTGTAAGAGTCTTATCCGGACAGAGGCTGCGCATGAGCAGATGAAACCAAACAGTCTGTGATTGATTTCCACTGGAGAAGAACAGCTGAGTGTTCAGAAAAACAACCCACTGAATGAAAGGGAAGTTTCATGTAATTGGATAAAATATCACAAATATTACATTCATGTCCAAAAGTTTGAACAGTGACACAAACAGATTTATTTGCCGGTAAAAGTCTATAAAATGTATAAAATGTTTGGATTATTAGTGTTCACTGTTACAGATGATCGTTAACAGTTGAACCTTAACCTTAATATTGACTGTTCTTTACCTGGAAAATTAGAAAGAAAAACAAAAACAGAATCATATACGGTGTTCATTTCAAGGTAAAGATATTAATTTTACATTTTTATGACAAAAATATGATGTTAGAGCAAAAAATGGTTTTACTATATTATTCTGTCAGGAAGTTGGAATAGTTTTATTTATCGAACACTTTCCTCTTTTTATTCCTATTTCATCAGCTTTAACCAGATGAACTGAGTCCACTCATCATTTATGAAGAAGAACTCCTACTGTCACAACAGTTTCAGGAGGTGAAACGATTTTATTTCATCTTTATGGACGACACTGAACCTGTTTGAATGAACACACTCCTAAACAGTGAATATTCTATTCTATTCTATTCTATTCTATTCTATTCTATTCTATTCTATTCTATTCTATTGTATTATTTTATATTCTATTCTGTTTTGTTTTTTTCTATTCTATTCTGTTTGGTTCTATTCTATTCTATTCTATTCTATTCTATTTTATTGTATTGTGTCTGGTTCTATTCTATTCTATTCTATTCTATTCTATTTGGTTCTATTCTATTCGGTTCTATTCTATTCGGTTCTATTCTGTTTGGTTCTATTCTATTCTATTCTATTTTATTATATTGTGTCTGGTTCTATTCTATTCTATTCTATTCTATTCGGTTCTATTCTATTCGGTTCTATTCTATTCGGTTCTATTCTGTTTGGTTCTATTCTATTCTATTCTATTCTATTCTATTCTATTCTATGTTGCTATCCGTCAGGACGTCCTAGTCTTAGAAGTTGACGTTTCAGGACGTTTGGACTTTGATTCTATAATAAACCGTCAGATGAATTGAACATAATGTTCCAGTTCCATTCTAATGTTTTTCCTTGAATGTGGAAACACTACAGACGTGTGCTTTGGTCATATTTGATCTTTGTGGAAGTCTGATATTTTTACTGATGGAAGTTTTTCTAGTTGAAGTCATAAAAGTACTTGTTTAGAGTTTTAAGATTTAAAATGTTAACAGTTAAGGACATTAAATCATTTTAGTTCAGGTTCCACATTCAGACCAATATGAGCTAAAGTCAAATACTGTCGCAATAACCTGTAAATAATGACAACTGCCAATGTTTGTTTTAGCGTGAAAATGTAAAATGACTTCAATATTTACATTTACAAACCATCCTTTGAACAAGAAACGAGAACAAATATGAACAAATATGAACAAATATGAACAACCTGGGATGACTAAAGAGAAACATGTGTAATTTTAACAATATTATGTCTCTGTTTTTCATTTACACATGCTTGCTTTTGTATTAGCATGGGTAGAACACAGAAACTAGACTTCCCTAAAGATAACCTTAACCTAATGTGCTAAGTGATAATGCTAATGGCTAATGCTAATGCTAGTACTGTGTTTGTATTGTGTCTTAAATGCACAGACTGAGTGCATTACAGAGCACGGATATGATAAGACAAGTTAAACTTAAGCTTAACCTTAATGAGCAAAGTTCTATGGCTAATGCTAATGCTAGGCGCTGTAGTGTATTGGGTAAATGATGAAAAAAAATGAGGCTGATTTTTCCTGCAGAGGTAATAATACGAGTTAACCTTAACCTTTACTTATTGAGCTGAGTGACTAATGCTAACAATAATGGCTAATGCTAGGTGCTTTGTGTATTAGTATGGGTAAAATACAGAGATTGGATTTCCCTACAGAGATAACTTAACCTTAACCTAATGTACTAAGTGATAATGCTAATGGATAATGCTAATGCTAGTACTGTATGTGTATTATGTGTTAAATGCATAGACTGAGTGCATTACAGAGCACGGAGACAGTAAAATGAGTTAACCATAAGCTTAACTTTAATGAGCTAAGTGCCATGGCTAATGCTAATGCTAAGTGCCTAATGCTAGCAGTAATGGCTAATGCTAAGTGCTTTGTGTATTAGCATGGGTAAAATGCAGAGACTGGAATTCCCTACAGAGGTAACTTAACCTTAACCTAATGTACTAAGTGATAATGCTAATGGATGATGCTAATGCTAGTACTGTGTGTGTATTATGCATTAAATGCAGAGACTGAATTTCCGTACAGAGATAGTAAAGCAAGTTAACCTTAAGCTTAACCTTTATGAGGTAAGTGCTAATGCTAACGCTAGGTATCGTGTGTATTATGAGACTGAATTTCCTGCTGGGGATGGTAAAACAAGTTAACCTCAACCATAAACCATAACCTTAATGACCTACAGTAAGTGCTAATGCTAATGGTAATGCTAGGTGCTATAGTGTACTGGGTAAATGATGAATGAAATGAGACAGATTTTTACTGCAGAGGTAATAATGCAAGTTAACCTTAAATTAATGAGCTGAGTGCCTAAAGCTAACAGTAATGGCTAATGCTAGGTGCTTTGTACATTAGCATGGGTAAAATGCCGAGACTGGTTTTCCCTACAGAGATAACTTAACCTTAACCTTAATAAGCTAAGTGCTAATGCCAATGCTAATGCTAGGTACTGTGTGTGTATTATGCGTTAAATGCAGAGACTGAATTTCTGTACAGAGATAACTTAACCTTAACCTTAATGAGCTAAGTGCTAATGTCAATGCTAATGCTTGGTACTGTGTGTGTATTATGCGTTAAATGCAGAGACTGAATTTTCGTACAGAGATAGTAAAGCAAGTTAACCTTAAGCTTTCCCTTTATGAGGTAAGTGCTAATGCTAATAATGCTAATGCTAGGTACTATGTGTGTATTATGGGACTGGATTTCCTGCTGGGGATGGTAAAACGAGTTAACCTCAACCATAACCTTAATGACCTACACTAAGTGCTAATGCTAATGCTAATGCTAGGTGTTATAGTGTACTGGGTAAATGATGGATAAAATGAGACAGATTTTTCCTGTTTATAATTAAATGCGTTGACCTTTTCCAAAACCTGACCTTCTCCTTTCTTCGGTAGGAAATCAACCTCAGATCCTCCTTCAGATAGAACTGAAACCATCTCCATAACTTTGATCAAATGGGAATGAGCTGTTTTTGCAGCTGTGGAATAAAACTGCAAACAGGAATACAGCGTTTTTTTGACCCACCTCCGTCCGCTTTGTGTGAGTCAGTTGGAGTCATTTCTCTAATTACAACCACTAATAGCAGCAAAACATCCAGCAGTATTTTCCCGTGTAATCGCTGACAGGTTTCTGTGTAAGCCGTATAAACGCAGTAGGAAAAAAAGAAGGCTTCTAATAAAATGTGGAGCAGTGGACCTGAAAGTGGCTATGGAAGGCCTGTTATCTCCAAAATACAGAGACCGAGGAAAGGGAAAGGTTTATAACCAAGTCAGACTTCTAATTGTGGACGGTAGACTGTAATTAATGTGAGCAGAGGCTGATTAAAGCCAGAGGTGGCTGAGCATCGGTCACAGATCTGCACATTTCAGCCTCCTTCACCCTCTTATTTAAGTGTTTTTAAAAGCACACGCTCATATTAGATCATGAGGAGGAAATTCAGCTGGAGTAAGGACGACCATTAAAACTGGCCTGATTTATTTATTTAGGATGTTTTGGCAAAAAAAAAAAAAAAAAACAACAGTCAGAAAATGTCTTTTTTTTTGGCCAACCTTATTCCAGGAAGAACTAAACTTTCAGTATCTGTCCATTAATTATCATTATTTTATGTAATTAAGGTTTAAATCAGTGTGTTATATCCATCCATCCATTATCTTCCACTTATCCGGGGCCAGGTCGTGGGGGTAACAGTCTAAGCAGGGATGCCCAGACTTCCCTCTCCCCAGACTCCTCCTCCAGCTCTTCCGGGGGGACCCCGAGGCGTTCCCAGGACAGCCGAGAGACATAGTCTCTCCAATGTGTCCTGGGTCTTCCCCGAGGCCTCCTCCTGGTGGGACATGCCCGGAACACCTCCCCAGGGAGGAGTCCAGGAGGCATCCGAAACAGATGCCCGAGCCACCTCAGCTGGTTCCTCTGGATGTGGAGGAGCAGCGGCTCTACTCCGAGCTCCTCCCCCTATCCCTAAGGGTGCGCCCAGCCACCCTGCAGAGGAAACTCATTTGGACCACTTGTATTCGGGACCTGGTCCTTTCGGTCCTGACCCAAAGCTCATGACCATAGGTGAGGGTAGGAACGTAGATTGACCGGTAAATCCAGAGCTTCTCCTCTCGGCTCAGTTCCTTCTTCACCAAAACCGACCGGTACAGCGACTGCATCACTGCAGACGCTGCACCGATCCGTCTGTCAATCCCACGCTCCATCCTTCCCTCACTCTTGAACAAGACCCCAGATACTTAAACTCCTCCACTTGGGGCAAAGACTCCCCACCGACCCAGAGAGGGCAGACCACCTTTTTCTGGTCGAGAACCATGGCCTCGGATTTGGAGGTGCTGATCCTCATCCTGCTCGCTTCACACTCGGCTGCAAACCGCCCCAGGGCACGCTGAAGGTCCAGGTTCCATGAGGCCAACAGGACAACATCATCTGCAAAAAGCAGAGATGAAATCCTGTGGTCCCCAAACCGGACCCCCTCCGGCCCCTGGCTGCACCTAGAAATTCTGTCCATAAAAATAATGAACAGAACTGGTGACAAAGGGCAGCCCTGCCGGAGTCCAACATGCACCTATTTTCATCCTTTTGCATCTTTTTATGTCTTCTTTGTCTTATTGCATCTAGTTACATCTTTTGCGTAGTTTTCATCTTGTTTGTCATTTATGTCGCTTTCATCTCATGCAAGATTCCAGATTCAAGAATGTTTATTGTCATTATGTGCACATAGGGATGTAACGATTACCGGTATAACGATAAACCGCGGTAAAATTGCAGATGGTTAGTATCACCGTTTAAATTCTAATTATCGTGATAACAGTGTCTCATTACTGCACTTTCAGGGAAAAAACCCTGTGTAAAGATCTGCTTTTATGTCAAATATCTGAGTATAGTTTGAATTTATTACAGTTTTTATTTTCTATACCTAATATTTGGAACCAATATTCACTTTTAAAGTCTTTGAAAAGGTTCGTTAAGCATCTGTGTGTTATTTATGCAATAAAGTATATACATTTTTCAAATCGGATTTTCCTTTTTTTGTGTGTGTTTTTTTGTCCTTTTATGTTTTTTTTTTTTATAGTAGGTGAAAGTGAAAAAATAATAGACAGATGATATAGATGAAGTTGTGCTGAAAAACAGATCCCAAACATGGGTATAGTAAACATTTGTTTATATAGTATATAAAGGCCAAATCAAAAGGACTGAAAAATGGACAAAATAGGCTCAGACCACTAAGGGTTAATATTTGAATGTTTCTGCAACAGAAGGGACATTGTGCCAATTATTTTATTTATTTATTTATTTTTTACAGACAACTTGGTTAAATTATTTCAGTGTGTGTTTCAGTACTTTTTGAACATTTTGAGCACAATTTCAACAATACCATGATAATAATGATAACCGTGATAATTTTGGTCACAATAACCGTGATATGAAATTTTCATATCGTTACGTCCCTATGTAACATAACGAAATTTTTTCTTAGAGGCAGTTTTTGGTTAGATAGAAATAAAAAAGAGAAAATATAAAAAACACTAGAATATGTACATCAATAGAAAAACACAAAAGAATTAGTGTATCAGACTGTGTACAATCATTGCATGTTTTATTCCATTTTCATCAACATTAAAAAACTCTCCACGAGTACATTTATGAAATATTTGTACTAATTTGAAGTAAATGCATCAGACTTTTAACAGAATAGTTTTTGCTGAGATACAGAACAGATGTCAAATAAAATATGTTTGATAAAATGTCTTATTGATCTCAGTGTAAAAAAAAGTGTAGAAATAGTTTCACATTTCATATTTAATCTTTTTTCATGAACAGCTGTGTTTTATGATCATCTTTATGAGACTGTGACGACTCACTGATGTGTTTTTAATGGTTCTCAGACCCACACTTTCTATATTGAGTTAAATCAGCGGCCGATTAAACCGACTTGTGGATAAAAACCCGGATCAGCCTCGTCATTTTTCTCCCTTTGTGAACAAATCCTATGGAAAGACGGCGGCAAACGGCCTCATCTGTGTGTGTTTAAAGCTGATTTATCTGACGCTGTGGCCTGAAAATGATTATAAACACATCGCAGAGCCGTCGGTTCATCCGGACGACACGTTTTCTCTGTAGGAAACAGAAGGGAACCAAACAATCTGAAGACGAATGTCGCCTTTTGTTGTTTTCCAGTTCAGTAACACTCCCCAAAAATGCACTTCTGTCTGCTCCCACCAAGATTTAACCCTTTAAGGACTCCCATTACAGCAGGACCACACTTAACTTAACTTAACTTAACTTAACTTAACCCATGAAGATTTAACCCTTTAAGGACTCCCATTACAGCAGGACCACACTTAACTTAACTTAACTTAACTTAACTTAACTTAACTTAACCCATGAAGATTTAACCCTTTAAGGACTCCCATTACAGCAGGCCCACATTTAGTTATGTTATTTTTACCAATTTTTTAACTTAACTCAACTCAGCTTAACTCATCTTAACTCAACTAGTGCGTTGACCCGTGTGGCTCCACAGGTCCTAGATGTGGTCATTTTCCTGCTGTTGTGTATTCATGCATGCTGTACCGCATTTGTCCAGCAGTCACCGCCAAACAGTTCTGGCCATAGCAACGTGATTGTAAGGAAAATGACTAATATCTCCCAAAATATTGGTCCTATCAACTTGCCATTTTTACTAGTCTGTTCATTGACCAAAAATACATAAGTATGACAAACTACAGCAGTCAGCTGTGTACGGGTTTAGTGTGAATGCCCAGACACACACACACACACACACTCACACACACACACACACACACTCACACACACACATACACACACACACACACAGGCCACTTGCCTTTTATATTATAGATAATTGCCTAAAACAGTCTGTTATAGTAAAAAAAAAAGACTTGCGTTTTTATCATATTTATTATGAAAACAATTGTAAATGTTCATAATGAAACTTTATCAGATTAAAGAAATGAACTTTCAACTCTTTTACATGTGTTCAAACATTTTAGTTTGTCTAGATCATTCTGTTTTTATATTCCAGCTTCTTATTTTTAGTTATTTCTAGTCATTTTTATCCTGTAAAACATCCTCCTTTACATATATGCTGTATATAAATATACATGTATTTATTTAATTATTCTGTCTTCACTAGTGTTTGTGAACTAGCTGTACAGATGCTAACTGTTCTTCAAAGAAAAACACCCAGGAAGCTTCTTGCTGTTTTGGATATTTACTCGATGACTGTAAAACTGTACATACAAAAACAAAATGTATGTTACGATCATGTATATTTTCATTTTTTATGAGCAAAAAACATGTGTAGAACATTAAAACACAATCTATTAGTGCTTTTTATGTGTAATTCATACACAACATTCTCTTATATTGAGGTACAGTTCCAAAATACAAAAAACAAACAAACAAACAAAAAACGACAGTTAATGATAGCAATTAGCACGATGCTAAAATATATGGAAAATCCCATAGGTATGCTAACGCTACTAGCATCTTCCGTTAATGCACAAAAATAAAAGTATTAAGCAACACAAGGAGCCTCAGCTGACTAAGTACAGTGATTTAACAATTTAATATATAACAATACTTACAAACAGATGTTTCTTTAGGGCCAAAAACAGGTAACTGGTCTGGAACTGTGCCCAAACTGACCAGACTCCTGTAGCAGTATAAAAACTACGGCAGCTCTGAACAGACAAAACACATGAACCCAAACGGAATTATCTGTGTCCACCAGGGGGCAGCACATTAATACTTATAGCTAAAATCCAACTATCAATGAACTATAAAAACAGCAAAAATACAGATAAAAACAGTGGGAAAAAAACAGGAAACAGCACAAAAACATGGGAAAACACACTAGTAGAACCCTCCAACAACAGCACTATCACTGTCTTATTTTATTCTAGGAAATGTTATTGTACTTTTAGATCAGTGGCGGCTGCTCGTCTTTCAGACAGGGGAAGGTCATTGTCAGCTTACGTAAAAAAATGTCAAGTTATTTAAACATAAATTCGTACCTCCGTTCCTTTTTAAGAAAATGGTCAGTGACCTTATCATACCAAGTAAACAAGAAAACGCTGAAATTATGTTAAATTGAAACAAGGAAGTCCAATGTGTGTGTTTTATTTACAGTGCAAGAAATGAACAAGTGCTTTGGTAGTGGTTTCTGTGATTTCCCAGCAGAATGTGTGTCGGTATTAAACTGAACTGTGTCAGTGAAGGAGCAGATCTGAAAACAGCTGTCAATCAAACGGGATTCAGCCTTTGGGCTGATCCTCCAATCAGCACGTGGAAGCTCAGCGTCCAGCCCGGCCGAGCTCCACCCACAGCTCCATTCACCCCCAGAGACGCCGAGTGTCCGGGGGCGGGACAACACCGTAGCATTTATCCAATTAGCGTCCAGTTTAGAGTCAGTTTCCAGCAGTTCCACTCAGTCCCATTGAAGTGCATGGACGCTGAGCGTCTACGACAAATGCACTGAGCAGAGATGGAGGAGAAGACAGACACGGGAATGGAGGAGAAGTGAACAACATCCAGTCCACTGATCTGGGATCAAACTGATTCTGAACCAACTGGTCTGAGAGATGAACATGTTCCAACACATTTGGAGTCAATGAAATGAAAACAACTGAACAGATTTGAGCATTTAATTTTAGGGGAAGCTGAGCTTCCTTTGCAGTCTGTGAGAAATCACCTGTTTTAGATGTAAACCCTGTTTATGTATTTGACTGGAACCGTTCAGCCTGAGCAAACTATCCTATATCTGTCGTTGTCTAACTGTTTTCTTCAGTTTATTACTACTTCGTAATCTATATGATGTTTTATTATGTTGGTCATTTGTCCAGAACAACAGACTGAAATTAGCTTCTTTGCTAAATCTGGTGCATGCATCTTGTTTTTGGCAAATAATGCCAATACACACTGTCCTGTAACTAAATTGATAAATATAAATATTATATACAATTATTTCCAAGAATTCATCGCTAAAACGCTGCTAAGACTAGTCAAAATCTACCATCTCTCTCTCACCGACTGCACTCTGCTGCTCCAAGCTCCGCCCACCCCCCTCAAGCCAATGCAGACCTCTACCCTAATGTGTTCCAGATCAGGGCTGGTCAACCTTTGGCTCTGGACCCTCATGCGTCTCTTCCTCCTCCTTGTAGTGGCTCCTCCCTTTACTGCGGTCAAACCAGCCACTAGCATTTTTCTTGTGCGCTATTCATTAAACAGTTACAGTAGATGAGCTGCATGGAGCGAACGTGCCTTCAACAAAAGTCAGGGCTGATTTCTGCTCTACGTTAAAGACGCAGACGGACAGAGGGTTCCGTCTGTCCTTTGTATTTTATTCACGTAATTCTGTCCGTTTTCTGGGAACAGTACAACTGGGAACTGTGGAGGCAGTGTTGAGTTTGGAAGAGAATCATTTCCATAAAGAGCGATACTTTTCACAGAGCGACTGTATGAGTATGAGTACTGTGGGTAATCCTACAACAGATTCCCTTCCAAGCTCCAAAAGTGTGTTTTCATCTGAAATAGGCTTTAAGACTAAATTCAATGACGAATAAAATTATTTTTTCTAATAAGTACCTCATAAATTTGGTATATTTGGTATTAGTACTTCATATACTATTAGCACAAATACTATGAACTACTTTTACTGTGTACTTTTGGAGTAATCTTACTCAAAAATTCCTTCCAAGCTCCAAAAGTCTGAAATAAGCTTTAAGACTGAATTCGATGACGAATGAAATAATTTTTTCCAATAAGTACCTCATGAATTTGGATTTTTTGGTATTAGTACTTCATATACTGTTAGCACAAATACTATGAACTACTTTTACTGTGTACTTTTGGAGTAAACATACTCAAAAATCCCTTCCAAGCTCCAATAGTGTTTTTTCATCTGAAATAAGCTTTAAGACTAAATTCAATGATGAATAAAATTATTTTTTCCAATTAGTACCTCGTGAATTTGGTATTTTTGGTATTAGTACTTCATATACTATTAGCACAAATACTATGAACTACTGTTACTGTGTACTTTTAGAGTAATCATACTCCAGAATCCATTCCACACTGCACTTCTGTTTGTTGTATTCAGTGGTTCTAACAGATAAAATGTAAAAAAAGATTAAAAGTTTATAAGCTCTGTTATTTTTTGCAGCTCCAGACTGTTTTTTGGGGGAAGAGGGGGTGAAATGGCTCTGACTGGTACTAAAGGTTGCAGACCCCTGGTCTAGACCAATAGAAAGAACCCACACTCACATAAAAGATGACGTATTTTGTCAATATTGTAAACGTTTCAGTAGTTATAGTGTTTTAAATGACGGTGGCATCGGAGACAAAACCGTCCTTGAAGCTTTAACTCAACCGTGCGATAGTTCCTGTTTCTGCGAAAGGATCCTGAAACTGATCGGAGTTCAGATCACGCTCTATATACTTTTACTGTGTGGAGGAGGGGAGCGGGTCTATCATCTGTGGTTCTACAAGCCCTTAAAGCTGGACGTTAAGCTGCTGCGCTCTGGTCATTGTCATCATCTGAGCTCCACAAAACAAGCTGCTTCATGTTCCAACAGATGGGCCGATACCTTTGACTCCTCAGGACTTTTTTTTTTTTTTTTTACAAGAAGTGGCAGCGTTCCAGCTCATGACAGCAGCTCCCAATTAGACCAGAAATATCAGCATCGGAGTCGCTGCCAAGTCTAATAAATATACAGGAATCTGCGGCGGTGACACTGGGAAAAGGCCGAGCTGTGGTTTTAAAGAGCACCAGGATTTTAACGACGATAAGACGACCGAACTTTATTTAAAACCGGAGCGTTTAGAACCTGGGAAAAGCAATAAACAGCTTTGGGATGTGGTGACATGAGCTGTGAAGGAAGTCTGAGCAGCCGATGAAAACCAGGGAATGAACGGAGAACATACAGGTTCTATGTCGTATTAATGTTCCAGCTCTGACCAGGAGGGGTCAGTCTGGTACTAGAACACACTTAGAAAACGCACTTTGAACCAAAACCACCAACGCATCAGCTGATAGTTTACATTATAGCTTTGTTAGCTTAGCTCTGTTAGCTTAGCTCTGGTTTTAGACTGAAAAACCACAAAATACCTCCTATAAGAGGTTACTATATTTATCAGAAGACATTTCTTAATGTGTTTCTATGTCGTAGTAATGTTCCAACTCTGACCAGTAGGGGTCAGTCTGGTCCCAGAACACACTTAGAACCAAAACCACCAACGATTCAACTGGAAAATAATAGTGTCACATAAGGCGATCGGTAATTATTTTGACCCAGAAGTAAGTACCACCTGTGTAAATACCAGGTGTGTGCACATTATGTTTTTTTTTTTTTTTTTTTTTCGCATTAAAAATATGGTTTGTTTACATTACAAACATAGCATTTAAAGAGTTAAAACATATGAAAATGATTGAGTATTTGGTATTTTTGTTTACAGCTCAAGTCAATGAAATACTAAGAAAGAAAAAAATGTAAAAAAAAAAAGAAAAAATTAAATCAAACTGCATGAAATGTTTTGTTCGTTTTAACATTGCTACTGCTTTGTGCTTTTGCTGATTAGAAGGACCTCTATGGGCCGGATGAAGATGATTTCTTCTGTGTTTTAATGTGTGATTTCCACATGTGCATTCTATTCTATTTAACAGATAAACAAGTGAATGTGAGTGTCTGAAAGTGGGCGGAGTCAGCTCTAATCCTGGTTTTATGTCTGGTCGTCCAGGTGAATCTGGGCCTGGTTTCCACCTGGTCCTGACGCTGCAGATGTTGGATGAGTCTGAATGAAAGCCTGGTTCCGTATGACGGCTGGAAACAAACACCTTCATCCATGTTTTGGTGAAAAAGCAAAAACCATAAAAAGAAGGAACAATAAACCTCGGAAACAGCGTGACTTTGAGGTGAGATAATCCTGATGTTTGGTCCAAACACGGCCTCGGCTTCACCCTCCATGAGTGTGTTTTTATGGAGGAGGATCAGGTATTATGACATGAAATAAAGTCATAACCTTCATAAGTCGTTAAAGAGTTAAACTGTAATTATTCAACTGCAGCTGCGTTTGGGGGAGCTGGGAATTCTCACAACTCTCATCATATTAAGCTTTTATCTCCAAATATTCTGTTTTTCTGGTACAATATTGTCATTTTTTTTCCAGAAATGTTTCAACTTTAGTCTTGTAAATATTTGACTTTCCTGGAAATGTTATAAGGAAAATACTATATTATATATGTTTTTTTTGTTTGTTTGTTTTTTAAATATTATAATTTTCCTCACAAATTCTTAATTATATCACTTTAAATCATAAAGTTGTTCATTTGTGAGAAAAAAAATAATATTAATGAGACAAAATCTTTTTTTTAAGTTAATTTTTAAAATTTTTTATTTTTTAAGTATTTTTTGTAAACTATGACTTTATTCTCGTAATATGAAGACTTTAATAATATAAAAGTACGACAGTATTTTCATTAAATTATGAGTTTTTTTAAAACTACAAATTTTTTAAGCTCATAATATTATGGCTTTATGCTCAAAATATTACGACTTTATTCTTATAAAATTACAGGTTTTGTCTCGATCTTTTACAACTTTATTCTCGTACAATATTGTGATTTTTTTCAGAAATGTTCCAGCTTTAGTCTTTAAATACTTGACTTTTCTGGAAATATTAAATGTAAATTATTATATTATATATGGTTTTCTTTGAATATTACAAACTTTTTCTTGAAATACTATACATTTCTCCACAAATTCTTAATTATATCACTTTAAATCATAAAGTTGTTCATTTTTGAGAAAAAATAATAATAATGAGACCAAAAAAAAAAAAAAAATTAAGTTAATTTTTAAAAACTTTTACTTTTATTTTTTTCAGGGTACTTTGTAAACTATGACTTTATTCTCATAATATGACGACTTTAATAACATAAAAGTACGACAGTATTTCCATTCAGGTTTTATCTCAGTGTTTTACGACTTTATTCTCGCAGTGACGTGTTTTTATTTTTCGTATGTGGCCCTAAAACACCTTCGCAGATATTACGGGGTCATTCTGTGGGAGGTAAACTTGGACGTTAGGAGGTCCAGTCCCTGGTTCTGGTTCTGGTCCTTGGACTGACCCCTGATCCATCTGGTCCTGGTGGTTTTTCTTTCCTGTTTTTATCAGTAAATGAATGTAAATGTAATAATATATGTAATATGTAATATGAATGTAAATGAATGTAACACATATGATAAAATGTAACACATATGATAAAAAACCTAAACGTACTGAATTCACCAGCGTTTCAAAGCGAATTCAAAGCTGATCCTAAACCTGGGATTTAAGGCCTTAAATCCTGGATCAGGGTCAGCGGTCCAGTTCATCCCAGAGGTGTCGGATGGGGTCAAAGGTCACAGAGTTTTTCCTCCAAAGTGTTTTAATAGGACACAAAGTTGCTGTTCACGGAGGAGTCGACATGTGGTCGCCAGGACGACAGATCGGGCGCCATGTTTGGGCATCGGTGGAAACCAACGGCGACGGTACGGAAAGAAACGCGTTTCTACAGTTTCTACATCGTCGTGTTCTGTCGTAATTATCTGTACGTTTGAGTAACGAAGCCGCGATACGACGTCCTCACACAGATACGAGAAAATGAAAGTTCAACCCGAGGCAGAATACGCAGCCTCGCACTTCCTGTTACGAAAAGATGTGAATATAAACTAAGATAAAGTAAGATATAAAATACAATAAAAGAAAGAAATCTGTACAAAATATTAGATTTTAGAGAATTATCTACAGAGACCTTCAACCAGTTCAACTCTATGTGGGATCAGAAGGAAACACTTTCAAGATTCAAGAAAATAAAAACCTTGGATGAAGTTGAAGAAAAAAAAAACGATAATATTTTTATATTAAACAGAGTTTGAAATTAAAATGAATGAGTATTCTCCAAATGTATAGTCAGCAATTTATGAGAAATAAAGAATTTAAAGTTAAAGACATTTTTTAAACTCCTCAAAGTCGTTAATTCATGACAAAAAACCCAGATTTTTTTGGTTTCAAGACATAAACAAAAACAAGCCAAGAAAAAAGACTTGTGATATGAAAAAAATGGGTAAAAGTACAAAGAAATACCCTCACAAATTAAGATTTAGGATAAAAACCTTAGATAAAGTTGTAAATAAAAAAAAAACTAAAAAAAACATTATTATTATTATTATTATTATTATTATTATTATTATTATTATTATTATTATTTAATTTTTTGTGATTAGTTTTTTTTAATTTTGGGAATTTTTCCTGACCTTCACATGAAACATCTGTAGCCAAGAAATTCTGGACAAACAAACAAACAAACAAACAAACAAACAAACAAACAAACAAACAAACAAACATATAAACAGACAAACAAACAAACAAACAAACAAACAAACAAACAAACAGATAAACAATCAGACAAACAGACAGACAGAAAAAGTGAAGTTTTTTTTTTTTTTTTTTCCAGACCTTTTCATGAAATGTCTGCAGCCAAGAAATTCTGGACAAACAAACAAACAGACAAAGAAACAGACAAAGTTAAGTGTTTTTTTTTAATTGAAAATATTTATATATTTATGAGTGATATTGTTTGGGCTTTAATAATAAAGTCACAAATCTCCTTCCCCTAAAATGACCCAAATACAGTTTGTTAATTTTACTCTTTATTTTTTTCTAAACAGTAAAAACAGTCAATCAATATGTAAATGAAGTTATTCATAGATTATAAACATTTTACGAGTCATTAATAAACAGAAATAACAGTTTTCAGCTCAATATGTGATTTTTTTTTTATTTGCTCTGAAATGATGGATGAAAAGTCAATGTACAAATAAATATTTAAATCAGTCTTTGAGTTTTTCATATTGATCTGGACTGATTGATCAACTATCAGGTCTTTTTTTGTACAAACTGTCGTATCAGTTTTTAAACCTGAACCTTCAGAAAAGTGGGAATGAAAACCTTTAGCGTCAGTATTTTGTTTGTGTTTGTGTTTAAAATGAAGCTTAAATCTGTGTGGAAACCAAACTCTGACACAGTTTTAATGTGAAATTCGTTGGTTTTATCGTGTGGATTTTGACAACAGGTCGTTTGTTGGATTTAAGGCTGAATATTTGGAATAAAAGCGTTCATAAATAAACTGTGGGTCCAGTCTGGCAGCGCTGGTGGTCTGACGCTGCAGGAACCGTCCGCTCATAAAAACAGCTCACCGCTTCCATCCCTGTCCATCATCCTCCACGTGTCCCTGAACGCAACACTGAGCCATTGTGTCGGCGGCTGCGGCGTAAATCAACCGTCGACACCAGAGCAGACTGGACGTGCAGCCGCTAAACGCTCTCAGATGATGTGGAAGCCAAACCTGAACCGTGGGACAGATGTTTAGTGTCAGTAGATCCATATCTGACACAAATAAAGTCAAATCAGTGACTTCCTGTCATTACGTTCCGTCCTGTTTGAGCCTCTGACGCCATTGACAAAAACACAACACTGGTACCGTTAGTGTCCAAAACTGTTCCCCACTGTAAAACGTGCCATAAAAAGTTCACCAATTAATTTAATAAAAGGCTCAAATCTTCTATCTGCTTCTCTCCTGACCAGAACAATCAAATTTTAATTCATCCTTTAATTATTTTTAACATTTTAAGCCATTGTTGTTGTAAAACTCTCCCTGTGTTAATGAGAAAACAAAACTGAAGTAGAAACAGGATTATTTTATTGAAGCTATTAGAGTTCTGCATATGTTAAGAGTTTATACGACATTGATTTTGATGCATTTTTGTGTTGAGCAGCACCAGTTTATAAAAACAAATACGACATTTGTACCATTAGTGTCAAAAATGGCTCCCCAATGTAAAAAAATACAAAAGAACCCCCAACTTAATAATAATGATAATAATTATATATATATATATATATATATATATATATATATATATATATATACATATATATATATTTTTTTAACTTCAAAAGGCTGAATTCTTCTAGCGACTTCTCTCCTGACCAGAACAATCAAATTTTAATTCATCCTTTAATTATTTTTAACATTTTAAGCCATTGTTGTTGTAAAACTGTCCCTGTGCTAATGAGAAAACACAAAATATGGAATATTTTCCAAAACTGAAGTAGAAACAGGATTGTTTTATTGAAGCTATTAGAGCCTTGCATATGTTTATAACAACATTGATTTTGATGCATTATTGTGTTGTGCAGCACCAGTTTATGAAAACAAATATGACATTTGTACCATTAGTGTCAAAAATGGTTCCCCACCGTAAAAAAGGCACACAAAAAAAAAAAAAAAAATGCAAAAAAAAAAAAAAATTCTAATATTTTTTTCACTTTGAAAGGCTCAAACCTTCTGTCAGCTTCTGTCCTGACCAGAGCAATAACATTTTAATTGATCCTCTGAATATTTTTTTTTGTTTGTTTTGCAATTTTAAGCTGTTTTTGTTGCAAAAGTATCTCCCATTTTCACGTGAAAAACACAAACTTTAGAATATTTTTCAAAACTGAAGTAGAAACAGGACCATTTGTTTAGAGGTGATTGAAGCCTTATATATGCCAATAATTAATGAAACTGATTTTGATGAATTATTGTGTTTTGAGCAGCACCAGTTTATCTAAAAATATGATATTTATACCGCTGGTGTCACTATAAAAAGTGCCACAAAAATTATTTTTTCCACTTTAAAAGGCTCAAAGCTTTTTTGAACTTATGCTTCTTCGACTCCTTTTCAAATCTATATTATATGTCTTATGTTTAAGTGTTTTGTTTGTTTGTTTTCTTCTGTTTTGACGTTCATATTCGAAATAAATACATCGATCAATCAATCAATCAATCAATCTAAAGGATGTGGTGAGAGCTGAAGTTGAAACGTTAAACTTTGGTCAAATAAACGTGAATATTTGGACGTTTTCATCCATTAACATGAAAACAATATGATCATTTTTGATCATTAAGGTTCAAATGTGTATGTTTTGGTAAAACCGTCCAAATGTTGTTGCAGTCGGACCTGGACAAATCCGTTCGTCAGACCGTGGCTTCGTGTTGGCTGCGTTTTTCACAACAAAGACCACATGTGTGTGTTTAACGCAAACCAGACGTTCGGCCTCCAGCTGCAGCCGGGCGGGGGGGGCGAGGGTGGGCGGGGGGGGGGGCGCTGGGGGTCATTAGTGGAGCTGACGGCGCTAACCCTCCACCTCTGCTGTGGGCGTGACCCCAGGTGACCCCAGGTGACCCCAGGTGACCCCGGGTCGGTCCAGCCTCAACAAAAAGGCCACGAGGGGAAGTCGCAAGAACGTCCTTTAACCTGTAAAAGCTGAGCCGAGAAAACAAGCAACAAACACACGCTTTACTGGAATTTAAATGATTTTTAGCCCTTTTAACATAATCCAAACCTAAGGTTTTGTTGCATCATTAACATATGACATTTTTTGTTTGTTTGTTTGTTTGTCTGTTAGTAAGAAAACTCCAAAAGTTATGGAAGGATTTGGATGAAATTTTCAGGAAATGTTGACACTGGCACAAGGAACAAATGATTACTTTTTTTTTGGGGGGGGGGGGTTCAACTGATCTGCCTTGGTATTTGTCTGAGCTCTCTGAGTACTTTTCTAGTTGGCATTATAGCTCTGTTAGCTTAGCTCTGTTAGCTTAGCTCTGTTAGCTTAGCTCTGTTAGCTTAGCTCTGTTTTTAGGCTGAAAACAGCCACAGTAAAACCACAAAACACCTCCTATTTTAGGTTATTATATTTATCAGAAGACATTTCTTAAAGTGTTTCTATGTCATATTAACATTCCAACTCTGACCAGTAGGGGTCAGTCTGGTACCAGAACACACTTAGAACCAAAACCACCAACAATTCAACTGTAAAATAATAGTGTCTTATAATCTCCATGTGCTGCATCAGCTGACACTTTACATTATAGTTCTGTTAGCTTAGCTCTGTTAGCTTAGTTCTGTTAGCGTAGCTCTGTTAGCTTAGTTCTATTAGCGTAGCTCTGTTAGCTTAGCTCTGGTTTAGACTGAAAAACCACAAAACATCTCCTATTTTAGGTTATTATATTTATTGGATGATGTTTCTTAAAGTGTTTCTGTGTCGTATTTATATTCCAGACTCTGACCAGTAGGGGTCAGTCTGGTACCAGAACACACTTAGAACCAAAACCACCAACGATTCAATATTCAAAATTCAATACATTGGGGCGTTTTTGCTCACAAACATGTTAACAGTGTGGATCTGCGGTCCAACCTCTGCCCAAATGTCCACAGTTTGAAATCACATCCTAAATGTGTGGTCTGGCCACAGTACGGGGGGCGGGGCTTACTGTTAATTGCTGGACCATTCCGTCCTTGGCTCTTTCTTATTTTTTTGTTTGCGCTTGTCGTTGTTTACCATGTTTGTATGTGATTATGGTTAAAATATATTGTATTATAAGTTCTGCAGACTGTCATTTACATCGTTACTAATATAATAATATGCATCAGTTTTCATCTGTTTACTGTCGGTTGTTTACATTATTAGGACTAAACAGATGGTATGTTATCATAAAGGAAGTAAAAGTCATGTGTTCTGTTGTATAAATGTGAGACGGGGGTGGGATTTAAAACGTTTTCTTTTTCCCACTCCTTTTTAAGCAGTACTTATTGAATTTATTTTATTACTAGTGTACATGGCAATTGCTTTTTTGTCTTGATCACCTTTGTTTATTAATGTATTTGCTGTGATATTAGTTCCTTGTACACATAAAAAAAGTTAGATTTTTTCCTCTGCTCAAAACAAACAAACAAACAAACAAACAAACAAACAAACAAATAAATAAATAAATAAATAAACTTTAGGTACAAAAATAAATTTTACCAGAAACATTTGAAAAATAGAGAACATTTCAGGTATTATTATTATTATTATTATTATTATTATTATTATTATTATTATTATTATTATTATCTTTTTTTTTTTTTTACATAAAACTTTTTACTGAAGAAAGTTTGGTCGAAAATTTTTCTAATGTAGCACAATTTAAAAAAAAAAAATTGTTATTGCATTTTTTTAAATTATTTTTTTCATTAATTCCCCACATTATTCTCTTTATTTTGTTCATTATTATTATCATCACTTTTCGTTCATTATTTTATTCATTTTTGTTCATTTTATCATTTATTTAATTCCTTTTGTCATTTATTTAATTTCTTTTGTTGATTATCTTCCTAATTTTTTCCTTATTTCATTCACTTTGTTCATTTTCTTGATTATCTTATTCATTTTGTTGATAAGTCACTCATTTTGTTGTTGATTTGTTTTTTTTGTTTTTGCTCATTTTAATGATTCTTTTCCCACCTTTTTAAAAATCATTATTTGAACTTTCCTGGTTATTCTTTTTATTTTGCTAATTATTTTGTTATTTTATTTAGATTTTGTGATTATTTACCTATAAAAGTCTATAAAACTATTAAAAATACTTTTACTTTTTTTTTTTTAATAAGTACTTTGACTTTTCACACTTTAACAATATTTAATCATTCAGTTTTGAGTCAGAAAAAGTCAAATCATCTAAAACTTCCTCCTCCACTGCTTTAATTTGACAGACAGATAAAACCACCTCTCCGTCCTCTTTGTATTTTCTAATCTTTATTTTCTTGTGGTTCCAGTCGTTCAGGTCAGATGGAGGCGACGGAATCTGTGGTCGTATCCATGGCAACAGCCTCAACAGCATCCAGAGGTAAACATGAACTGATGTGACCTTCAGACTGATCAGAACACAAAGCCTCTACTGACCCCTGGTGGTGAGAGCAGGAACTGCAGCAGCATTAAGGAGTTTATTAATAAAGGCTTCATTCACACTGCATCCAAAAGTAAATGAGAATATGAGGAGTTTAAAGGGTTAAAGGTTTTATAGAAGGATGAAGCAGCTGCAGGGTTTAATTAAAGGTGACAAAAACAAATGAATAACTGTATATATACATGTATTTTATTGTTTTTTCAGTATTTTATTATTTTTATCAGTATTTTATAGTATTTACTAAATACTGCTGACAATCGGGACCTGAGTACAGTATAAACTCAGACTAGAAACTAAAACAACAGTAAAATCAAAACAAAACAGCAGGTTTTACCAAGGTTATTATTGTTAACAAAAACTAATGAAATGACGAAAACTAGAATTGAAAAAACATTTTCATTAACTGAAATAAATAAAAACTATAATTAAAAGAAAAAATGATAACTATGTGAAACTGTATTGTGTGTTTACAAAATTAACTAAAACATATGAAAATTATGGATAAAATTCCCTTAGTTTTTGTCTTTGTCAATGTCGGACTGATCTATCTATCTATCTATCTATCTATCTATCTATCTATCTATCTATCTATCTATCTATCTATCTATCTATCTATCTATCTATCTATCTATCTATCTATCTATCTATCTATCTATCTATCTATCTATCTATCTATCTATCTATCTATCTATCTATCTATCTATCTATCTATCTATCTATCTATCTATCTATCTATCTATCTATCTATATCTATATATACAGGGTGGGGAAGCAAAATTTACTATGAACATTTAGTTGTTTTTTCTCTGTTGTTTTCTCTTTTTCAGTTTTTTCTCTTGAAACCAAACATATACTGATGTCATAATCATACCTAACACTATTATCCATACCTTTTCAGAAACTTTTGCCCATATGAGTAATCAGGAAAGCAAACGTCAAAGAGTGTGTGATTTGCTGAATGCACTCGTCACACCAAAGGAGATTTCAAAAATAGTTGGAGTGTCCATAAAGACTGTTTATAATGGAAAGAAGAGAATGACTATGAGCAAAACTATTACCAGAAAGTCTGGAAGATACTATTAAAGAAGAATGGGAGAAGTTGTCACCCCAATATTTGAGGAACACTTGAGCAAGTTTCAGTAAGTGTGTGAAGGCAGTTATTGAGAAAGAAGGAGGACACATAGAATAAAAACATTTTCTATTATGGACATTTTCTTGTGGCAAATAAATTCTCATGACTTTCAATAAACTAACTGGTCATACACTGTCTTTCAATCCCTGCCTCAAAATATTGTACATTTTGCTTCCCCACCCTGTATATGTGTGTGTGTGTGTGTGTGTGTGTGTATGTATATATATATATATATATATATATATATATATATATATATATATATATATATATATAATGTTAACTAACTGAAACTGTATTGTGTGCTTATAAAACTAACTAAAACGTATAAAAATCATGAATAAAATTCCCTTCATTTTCATCTTTTTCAGTGTCAGATTGATATGAAATCGATTTGTTTCCCTCTAGTAATTTTCTCTGCTGTCACCATCTGATATTTAAGGGTCCGTCACTTGTGGTTTCCAGTCGTCTTCTGGTCCCCACTCTACCTGGAAACATGGAGACTAAAGCAGCAGAGTCCTGTCTGGGATTTATTTGAATATGACGACAGAGAAGAAGAGAAAAGACATAAAAAAACCCCTAAAACTAAGCATTTAGAAAAAACCAAAAACTAATAAAAACTAGTAAACCTGCTCTAAAAACTAATTAAAACTAACTGAATTAGAGAAAAAAAAGTCCAAACTAAATAAAACTAAACTAGAATGAAAAATCCCAAACTATTAGAACCTTGGATTTACAAACACATTAAATGAAAAATAAAAAATAAAAACATACAGTGAACACAGCGACCAAACATAATAAAACTTCAGCCAAAATCAGATTCACTTTTCTTTTCCCTCAGTTTTAATGGATCATAGTGAATAAAAATACAACAAAAACGCTAATGTGTAAAATGTTGTCATGGGTTTTTATAGGATTATTATATGAGAAACAGAGAAAAGTGGAGAAAACGTGTCTTTTTCAGTCCAGTCTGTCATTATGTGAACATAAACCCAGTGTGTCCGTCCACTGGCACTGATCCAACTGCAGGGCTTTGACTGGGGAATTCAGTCTATTGATTCTGTTGCTTATTTTCTTCATGTTATTTATTATTTTGTACATTTTCTTATTTATTTTTGTAATTTTTTTTTTATTGCATAATTAGTATAATTATCTAACTTATACACAAATGGACAGAAGTATGTGGACACGTTGAATTCAGGTGTTTCTTTTCTAACAGGGTTCTGGGATACAAAACAATAATGACTAATATCTTAGACTTATACATAAGTTATATCATACATTAATAAAGCAGGAAAAAAATACAAGATTTGCATCCAAACAGGAAAATGGAAGTAAATATACAGCATATGCATACAGGTGTGAAAGTGACTAAGGTGCAGGAATGTGACTGTATGAGGATCTGTTCCAGAGGGATGAGCTGTTGGACAGGTGGAAGAAGGAAGTCCTGTTCCTGCAGAATACAGGTTTGTATGAGGGGATAAATGTCAGTGCATCGGTCAGTTTGGGTTGAATTGTTTTCTTTGTTTCCAAAATATCTCAGAGATGGTTTGGACTTAACTTCTCTGAAATCATACCAATAAATAAATAAATTAAAACATAAATAAAAATTTAATAATAATAATAATAATAATAATAATAATAATAATAATGATAATACATACATACATACATAATTTAAAAACCCACTTTTTTCATTCTAAAACATTGAGAAAACTTTGCAGTTGTCAGTATTTATAGGTTTTTCTGTTACTATTTTATTGTTTCTGGTTTACTCCAAATCTGAAGGTTGAGGCTGAATGTGGAACCTGAACTAACATGACGTGGACATCCCTGATCTGAGTAAATATCAGGCTTTGAGTTGAGAACTTTTTCCTACAAATGCATCAGTACTAATGTAAGGTGTTAAATACAGGGTGACCCAAAAAAACGGACATTTTTGAAGTGCGTATTGGCAGACATGAGCAAGTGGCAGCACTGTGAGACAGTGACCTTGAGCCAGTAAACACACCCCCACTTTAGTAACCATGGATTTTTTGAAAATGAACAGGGGGTCTCAGTCACTGTCACTGTGAATCGTTACGTGGAGATGTTACAATCCTTCGTTACACCTGAATTGAACAATTTTCCACCCGTTCAAGAAACCTGGTTTCAGCAGGATGGAGCGACATCACACACTGCACGGCGATCGTTGGCGGCTGTGCCAGAATTGTTCGGTAACGTGATCTCCAGATTCGGTAACGTTCCCTGGCCCCCTAGATCGCCAGATTTGTCCGTTTGTGATTTTTCCTTGTGGGGCTATCTCAACAGTAAAGTGTACACGACTGAACCAAGAACTCTAAAACAGAGAATTCAGGATGAAATTCCCAGTATCCCAGCTGAGATGTTGCAGCGGTCAATGAGGAATCTCAACAGCAGATTTCCAGAATGCATTCGTACAGGAGGACGCCATCTACAGGAAGGAATTTTTAAAAAATGAAAATTCCATCATTGTTTCTTAAATGGCACGTTTTAAGGTTTCAATTACTATGAATAAAATATTTTTCTTCCATCACTCTTGGTTTTATTGGATTGTTGAAAAGTTCCCGTTTTTTTGTGTCATCCTGTATAAGGGAGAGTCCAGATATGTGCATTAAAAGGGAATGTGAGTAAAACGTTGAACCTCATTTAATGTTTTTAGAACCGTTTTTACTTATTATCAGCTGTTGATGGTAAAACCTCACCTTTACAGTTTTACTCTATAACCTAGACTCTAAACTTAACCTTTTTTGGCTCTTTTTTTTTTTTTTTTTTTTTTTTTTTTTTACATTTTGAACTTTAAACAAAATAGAGATTTGTTTGAAGCACATGATGTTTTATTATATACAGCATATTCTTATGTCGGTGAGTCTTTTCCTCCCCAGTTTTCCAAGCATCACCATGTCACTGAAGCATCCATCTGACAGCTGCACCTTTTTCAGTTGCGTTTCTATTTTCCGAGGAGTCCCTGAAGGTAACGTTCCGGAGCGACATGTAAACGCAGCATCGATTCATTCTAAAGGCAGTGAATTTTTTTTAAACATTTGGTGAAGATTTTTGTGTAAAGAGGCAAACAAAGTCAAACATAGAAAAGGGAAAAGGAAAAACCCTGACTATGGCTGACGAGGACAAAGAAAAGACCATGGGTTTGTCACAAATCAAGATTTTACAACAGGAACTGGAGAGGTAAGCAAAGAAAACCCCTTTAGCTGGAGTTTACTTCAGCTGGATATTATTAGATACACATCTTAGCATTAGTTTGGTTTTCTAGAGAAAAATTAAGAACTTTGGAGAAAAAAACACATAATATTACATAAAAATGTAGGGACGTTAGCTTAGCTGCTTAATTACGGCTACGGTTACCATAGTTACCCACCATTAGCCCATATTAGCATTAGCTTAATCCCACTCAAATTGATTACTAAATAAATGCTTAAAATAACATTTTAACGTTTCTGTCCCAGCTCAGTTTTGATTTATTAGATACTACTTTTAAAAAAAAATCACCTTTAATGAACATCTAGCTAATTATAGGTTGATTTTTAAGTGGATTTAACTAATTAGATATCGGCTAACGATGCTAATGCTAATAATATTCACAGACTGTAAATGCTTAATTACCAACCAACAGAAGAAATGTCATCCTTCCTTCTCCCTGAAAAATGTAACAAAACTGGCTAAAATTTACCACTAACCGTTAAAAACATTATCCCTTAAATTTGAATTTATTAGAAACCTTAACGTCAAACTCACTGTAAGTAAACAACAAACCGAGAAGTGAACATAGAAGTAACATGTCTCTTAAAAACTAGTATTAAAATCCAACAAATTCTTCTCATTTTACTGCTTCTCTTTCAATCTGCAACTGAAAAACACAGCAGAGGGAAAATTTGGTTTTCTAGAGTAAAATGAGGAACATAAGACAAAAAACAGATATTAAAACATAAAAATGTAGGGACGTTAGCTTAGCTGCTTAATTATGGCTATGGTTACCATAGTTACCCACCATTAGCCCATATTAGCATTAGCTTAATCCCACTCTGATTGATTTCTAAATAAATGCTTAAAATAACATTTTAATGTTTCTGTTCCAGCTCAGTTTTGATTTATTAGATACTACTTTGAAAAAACATTCACCTTTAATACACATCTAGCTAATTATAGGTTGATTTTTAAGTGGATTTAACTAATTGGATATTGGCTAACAATGCTAATTCTAATAATATACACAAACTTTAAATGCTTAATTACCAACCAACAGAAGAAATGTCATCCTTCCTCCTCCCTGAAATACTTAACAAAACTGGCTAAAATTTACCACTAACCGTTAGCAACATTATTCCTTAAATTTGAATTTATTAGAAACCTTTACGTCAAACTCACAGTAAGTAAACAACAAACCCAGAAGTGAACATAGAAGTAAATAATCTTTAAAAAAACAAGCATGAAAATCCAACAAATTCTTCTCATTTTACCGCTTCTCTCTCGATCTGTGGCTGAAAGACACAGCAGAGGGAAAAATTGATTAGATATCAGTTAATATTTCCAAGTAAAACATTGTATTTGAACCAAACAACAGGAAAGATTTGAAATAAAACCCTCCTTCGCTAATGTTAATGTCTGATAGTGTACCTCACAGGTGTCAAACATGCGGCCCCGGGGCCAAATCCGGACGCCAAAGGGTCCACTCTGGCCCCTGGGATGAATTTGTGAAATGCAAAAATTACACTAAGATATTAATTATCATTTTAGTTCAGGTTTCACATTCAGACCAATTCAATCTCATAATAACCTATAAATACTCACAACTCCAAATTGTTCTCTTTGTAAATGTAAATGTTTTCATGTATTTAGACCACAGGTGTCAAACATGTGGCCTGGGGGCCAAAACCAGTCCGCCAAAGGGTCCAGTCCGGCCCCTGGGATGAACTTGTGAAATGCAAAAATTACACTGTTGATATTAACAATCAAGGATGTTAGAATCATTTTAGGGCAATTCAATCTCAAGTGGGTCAGACCAGTTAAAGCACTATCAGAATAACTTATAAATAATGAAAACTACAAATTTTTCTCTTTGTTGTAGTGTAAAAAAAAGTAAAATTACACAAAAATATTTACATTTACGGACTAGCCTTTTACAAAAAATGGGAATAACCTGAAATTTCTTAAGAGAAGTATGTGGAATTTTACCAATATTCTGCCTGTTACTAAATGTTTTGTGTATTTGTAGATCCACTGTGATCTGTAAGTTGTGATGCATATGTATAAATGACAAACTAAGGCGTTATATTGTTAAAACTGCACTGATTTTTCTTTAGAATTTTCAAGTTCATATTTGTTCATGTTATGTTCAAGTACGGTTTGTAGATGTAAACATTTTCATTACGGAATTTTACTATTTTCACTCAAAAACATAGAAAAAAACTTTGGAGTAGACATTATTTATCAGTTCTTATCCTATTATTTATATTATTTTACTGGTCCGGCCCACTTTATATCATATTAGGCTGAATGTGGCCCCTGAACTAAAATGAGTTTGACAGTCCTGGCGTACGTGATAAAATGGAAAAAGTGTAAATGAATGATCAAAGTGTCTCAGATGAAAAGACAGAAGGATAGGTAGATCATTTACACCTTTCTTTCTGTATCACAACAGGACAGTTATAGAGTAATTTAGATTTTCCCTGTGAATGCAGATATATTTTTAGATAGTTTAGTTTTACATTTTATCCTTTATGCCATATTTTTATTGTGATTCTATTCTATTGTGCACATATTTCCGTTTTAGTATCCAGTGAAATCACATTTTCTATGCTTTTATGACACGTCCACAGAAGTATAACAGTAACCCTTCTGATAGCAGCATTTGAGCTTCAGTTACCGAGTGAAACGTCAGAGGAAAATGGCTGCTGTGTAAATACAGTCCATTATTTTCCATTAAAGTCAGTAATTGCATTTGAGTGCCCTAATCAGTGGCCACTATTAGAGCCAAGTTCTATCAGTGCTGACTGCGTGTAAAACCTCATGTCTACATAAATTAATTGGCCAAGCTGGTTCAGGATGATGTATTCTAAACACACATCTGTGGCCCATTACATTTGAATTACTGCACCGTACACTTTGTTTTTGTGATGCATTGTGATTTCTTAGGTGAGTTTAGAGCCAACTTTCTCCATGATACATGACTATAAATCACTTTGTTCAACCGTCAGTATTATTTACTCATGTGTTCACCTTCATCCTGCAGATTGCAGCTCAGATTCAAAGAACTGTCGAAACAGAACGAATACCTCACAATGAAGAGCAGAACCATGGAAAAGGACACAAATGACATGGTAGAGTACCTGCAGCATGAAGTGGCTGCAGAAGAAGGGAAGGTCCAGGAGTTTCAGGAGATGCTGGAGCGTCAGAAGGAGGCCTCCGACTGGGTCATAGAAGCCCTGAAGGAGGAGCACAGAGGAGAGGTAGAGGAGGTCCAGAAGGAGATCCATGAGTGGACTTTGGACAATGAAACGCTGGGTAAGTCAACAGCTCACAGATCACACAGAGGGCTTCTGTCGACCTCAACAGATTAGAGCATCAGCTGGAGGATATGTGGACTGTGCTCAGATCAGTGTCAGGGTCTTTTTTTTTTAGCGTTTTTAATTTTTACTAACAAAATCACAACAACCAGAAACTACAAGTCAGCAGATAAAAAAAACCCAATAAGCTCATAATAAGATCATTTTGACCATAAAGTTCATCAGACAAATACATGGAGAGAGAGAGAGAGGGAGATTTAATCGCAGTTATATCAAATAAATTAAACTTAAATACAGTAATATTAATATATTATTACGTTACTGGCTCAGTTATTACATTTGCAAAGAATTTTTTTTTTTACCAGGCCAGTGACATAATAAGTTATAACGATAACGGCTGTAAATGATTATGTTATCGGTTCAGGACTTTTATTATGTTATTGGCCTATTACATTGTAAAAATGGCAAATTTATTATGTTATCGGCCGTAATTACATTATCGGTTGTTATTTCGTTATTGGCTTCTACACACCTTGTTCTGTTACACTTAAATCACTGTTTCACTTTATATCACTGCCCTGAAATGTGTAAATACAATCAGAAGTCATTATTTACAGTTCTGTACAGGAAGCTGTTTTACAGTAGTTCTTTAGCAGGTGTCTTTTAGCGTATATATACTAACCTTAATGTCAACCTGGTACTAACCCACTGTTGTGTTGTCTTCTGGTCTGTTTGCTTTTTGTGTTCTTGTGCTGTATGCAAAGCTGCTGAATACTTGAATTTCCCTCGGGATCAATAAAGTATCTATCTATCTATCTATCTATCTATCTATCTATCTATCTATCTATCTATCTATCTATCTATCTATCTATCTATCTATCTATCTATCTATCTATCTACATCCGTCCGTCCGTCCGTCTGTCCGTCTATAGACATCTGAGCATGCTCAGTTCAACCCCCACTGCCTGTGGAATGGGGGGTAAAACACAGAGCAACAAGTGAGACCGACTCATTATAAAAATAGACTTTTTTTTTTTTTTTACATTGTTTTCTTTGTAGTTTTTTGTTTTTCCTGTTGTTTCCACTGTTGAGGTGATTTCCCTTTATTTTTTTTACTGTGTTTTTACTGAGTTTTATCCATGGAACTGATGTATGGAGTTAAACAGGTGTCAAAAAGAGCCCAAAACCAAAACTACTGGGCCCAAATTCAACTCCTTGTCGTTGTTCAGTGTGCTCCGGTTCAAATTTACGTGTTTCCTCAGCGTCAGCGTACGACCAGCGGATGGAGGAGCTTCAGGCTAAACTGAGGTCTTTGGAAAAGCGACGACTCATTCAGACGGAGGAACGCAAAAGAGAAGCTGCTCTCCTGAGGTTCAAACAAAACTGGGAGAAGAAAGAGTAAGGATGAGTGTTAAATACTGACTTCACCACAGAAATGGTCCTTCTGAGTGTTGGATCAGAGGAGGCTAATCACTATCATGTGTTCTGGGACTGTCCCCAGATGCACCGATAGTGGTATCCACAGGATTTTAATATCAGCCTTTAAGGTTCATATTACCTATAACTTTGTAAATCTGTACCTTGGTGATGTCGCCGTACTACGTAGAACGGAGGGAGGATACTAAATTATTACAGGCTCTTTTTTTAGCAGCCAGCAAGAAATCTATTAGAAGAAGGTGGTTCAACCCAACTCCACCACCAGTAGAAGATCAGTATGAGATCATCTGACAGATATTCAAAATGAAAAAGTGACTTACTCTATCAGAATCCAGAGGGATAAATGTTCTCATATTTGGGACAAATGGATCAAGTTTGTATCCTCTTGCTGCCCAGAAGTTGCACCACTCCTCTAAAAATGTCCTCTTATTTAAAATCTCCCTGTATTTATTCATTGTTTCATGTTTTTCTGCAGTTTGTCATACTGATGTGTTTTTGATCAAAGAACAGACTAGTGAAAACGGCAAAGTGATAGGACTGATATTTTGGGAGATATTAGTGATTTTGGAATACAATAGCCTTACAAACACCCAGAAGCGTAGAATCATCATTGAAGTGGGTTACCTAGCAACAGGTAAGCAACAGGGCCACGTTGCCATGGTGTCAAATTTCATGTGCAGAAACAGACATGCCAGCTGAGAGGTTATTCAACTGAAATGTACCAAGAAAGTAAAGGGATGAAGTGGATCAGAGGATCTAGAACCTGCAGTTCCTCAGGGGTCAGTTTACATTTGACTTACTTTGCCCTCAGGTTCCTGGAGAAGCTGGAGAAGAAACTAGAGGACGAGCTAACAGTGGAGCTGTCGCGGGGATTGGTAAAGAAGAGGAATGACCATGAGAAGCGTTTGAAGGTCCAGAACCCTCTGATGGACGACAACAAGGTCCTGTCAAAGGAGATGGACGACCTGAGGAGAGAACAGAGCAGAACCACCTCTGAAGTGAACCAGCTGATGGAAACACTCAGGTCGACCACTGAAGAGAACAGCGTCCAAGAGAAGGTCAAAGTTTACTGAAACTGTTCTGAAGTCTACTGAAACTACTGACACTGTTCTGAAGTCTACTGAAACTACTGAAACTGTTCTGAAGTCTACTGAAACTAATGAAACTGTTCTGAAGTCTACTGAAACTACTGAAACTGTTCTGAAGTCTACTGAAACTAATGAAACTGTTCTGAAGTCTACTGAAACTACTGACACTGTTCTGAAGTCTACTGAAACTAATGAAACTGTTCTGAAGTCTACTGAAACTACTGACACTGTTCTGAAGTCTACTGAAACTACTGAAACTGTTCTGAAGTCTACTGAAACTACTGAAACTGTTCTGAAGTCTACTGAAACTACTGAAACTGTTCTGAAGTCTACTGAAACTAATGAAACTGTTCTGAAGTCTACTGAAACTACTGAAACTGTTCTGAAGTCTACTGAAACTAATGAAACTGTTCTGAAGTCTACTGAAACTACTGACACTGTTCTGAAGTCTACTGAAACTAATGAAACTGTTCTGAAGTCTACTGAAACTACTGACACTGTTCTGAAGTCTACTGAAACTACTGACACTGTTCTGAAGTCTACTGAAACTACTGACACTGTTCTGAAGTCTACTGAAACTCCACTTAAACTCTACTTAAACTCTTTTTAAACTCCTTGTAAACTCTACTTAAACTCTTCTTAAACTCTACTTAAACTCTACTTAAAGTCTTCTTAAACTCTTCTTAAACTCTACTTAAACTCTTCTTAAACTCTACTTAAACTCTACTTAAAGTCTTCTTAAACTCTTCTTAAACTCTACTTAAACTCTTCTTAAACTCTACTTAAAGTCTTCTTAAACTCTTCTTAAACTCTGCTTAAACTCTTCTTAAACTCTTCATAAACTCTACTTAAACTCCTCTGAAACTCTTCTTAAACTCTTCATAAACTCTACTTAAACTCTTCTTAAACTCTTCATAAACTCTACTTAAACTCTTCTTAAACTCTTCATAAACTCTACTTAAACTCTTCTTAAACTCTTCATAAACTCTACTTAAACTCCTCTGAAACTCTTCTTAAACTCTTCTTAAACTCCCCTTAAACTCTCCTCCTGTTGCGTTCTTCAGGAGGTGCAGAAGATGTGGAGGTTGTATGAGAAGCTGTGGTCAGAGGTGACGGAGCCTAGAATCACCCACGAGAAGAAACAGCGCCACCTACAGGCCCAGATCGACGCTCTGAGGTACCAGGTGGTACCAGGTGGTACCAGGGGGTACTAGGTGGTACCAGGTGGTACCAGGGGGTACTAGGTGGACCCGTGTCCACTGTGTTTGGGTTATATTTAACAGGATAACAGACACCAAAGGGACTGTGGGTGTGTCAACATGACGCTGGTTTTATTCACTGGAAGCACCTGACCTGCACAGTGTCCTAGTAATGTTTGGAACTTTTTTAATTTATTCAGCATTTCATCGGCTTGAACCGTAAACAGAAATACCAAATAACTGTCATATTTTTAAACTCTTTAAATGCCATGTTTGTAATGTAAACAAACCATATTGTTTTATGTAAAAAACACCAAAAATCACCCAAAACCCCCTAAAGGAGCTGGGTTTGGACGGAGAATCTCCTTCCATTAAAATCTCAGGTAGCAGAATTTCCGGTGTTTGCTCTCTTCAAATTCCTCGTACTGTGACATTTTTCTGTACTCGTTTGATTCCACCCTTGGCGTCTGTAATTAAGTCTGATTCCAACCGAAGTTGCGTCTGGATTTGAACCAAGGTTATTATCGTTAACGAAAACTAACGAAATGACAAAAACTAGAATTGTAAAAACATTTTTGTTAACTGAAATAAATAAAAACTATAATTAAAAGAAAAAAATGATAACTAACGGAAACTGTATTGTGTGCTTACAAAACTAACTAAAAATGATAAAAATTCAGGACCAAATTTCCTTCATTTTCATCTTTGTCAATGCCAGATTGATATAAAATCGCTTTATTTTCTTCAAGTAGTTTTAGCTGCTGGTACCATATGTATTTAAGGGTCCGTCACTTGTGTTCACTTGTGGTTTCCAGTCGTCTTCTGGTCCCCACTCTACCTGGAAACATGGAGACTAAAGTTGGGAGAAAGCAGCAGTCCTGTCTGGAATTTATTAGAATATGAAGACAGAGAAGAAAAGAAAAGAGACGACAAAACTAAAATTAATACTAAAACTAAGCATTTAGAAAATAACGAAAATGAATAAAACTAGCAAACCTGCTCTACAAACTAATTAAAACTAACTGAATTAGAGAAAAAAAAGTCCAAACTAAATAAAACTAAACTAGAATGAAAAATCCAAAACTATTCTAACCTTGACCTGAACCTCAGACCTGTTGATCTGCAGTCTAATACTCCACCTCAGAGGTAAACCTTCCATCTGTGTCCATGTTTCAGATTTCGCCTGGAGTCGGTGTGCGGACGTTTACAGAAAAAAAAAGCCCAGGTGAGTCATGTGGAGGCGGAGCTTCAGATGGACAACAGCAGGTACCGTCGTCCGTGCAGGAAGAAGACGCTGCCGTCGCCGTCAGACTCTGAAGGTGACAAAAACAAACCCACCTTCAGCCCAGTTCACACCACAGATGAACTCCATACTGACAGCAGTGGGTCTGAACCGGGTCTGAACCGGGTCCACCGTCATGATGTCGACGGTCTTCAGCCGTTTACAGCCTCCATGTTTTAGGAGCATTAATAAAAACGAATGACGAAAATGACAGTTATCCCTTTATTAAAAAAAAAACAAAACACTTCATCTGGGACGTGGTAAAACCGTATTTCCTCTAAGGCTACGTTCATGCAGCAGTTCGGATTTTTGGGTGAAATCCGATTTTTTTGCATGTACGTTCAAATTCCACATTAAATGGGACTTCTATCAGTTTTGAGTCTGAACTGAATGTGACCCTGTGATCCACATGCACTAAAGAGGTCCTGAAGTGACCCACATGCACTAAAGAGGTCCTGAAGTGACCCACATGCACTAAAGAGGTCCTGAAGTGACCCACATGGACTAAAGAGGTCCTGATGGAATATGAGACCACGCAGACACACACTGTGTTTACAGAAGTAACACTCCTGGGACGCAGAATTATGACGTTTGTCACATTTCAATGACGTAAAGACCAGATAAATGCAACCTGGACGTTCAGACTGAAGTCACATTGGAAAATATCAGATACGTATCAGATTTAGGGCCACATATGAAAGTGGTCCGGGTCAGATTTAGGGCCACATATGAAAGTGGTCCGGGTCAAATTTAGGACCACATATGAAAGTGGTCCGGGTCAGATTTAGGGCCACATATGAAAGTGGTCCGGGTCAGATTTAGGGCCACATATGAAAGTGGTCCGGGTCAAATTTAGGACCACATATGAAAGTGGTCCGGGTCAGATTTAGGGCCACATATGAAAGTGGTCCGGGTCAGATTTAGGGCCACATATGAAAGTGGTCCGGGTCAAATTTAGGACCACATATGAAAGTGGTCCGGGTCAGATTTAGGGCCACATATGAAAGTGGTCCGGGTCAGATTTAGGACCGCATATGAAAGTGGTCTGGGTCAGATTAGTGCTGTTCAGACTGTCTTTCACAGATGGGTCACATATGGGTGAAAAAAATCAGATTTGGACCACATTTGGCTGCAGTGTGAACAGAACCTAAGATGTAAATCTGTGGTTTCATCCTTTTTTGTCTCGTGACCCCATTTTAACATCACAAATCTCTGGCAACCTTTATTTTAGCCTTTTTACTTAATTTCAGTCATTTTTGTCTTATTTTTTTCCACATTATTTATTATTATTTTTTTTACATTTTAATTTATTTTTTTATGTATTATTTTATATAAACCCAGTGTGTCCATCCACTGTTACTGATCCAACTCCATGGGTTTGACTGGGGAATCAATGTTGGAGAAGATGACAGTGTTTCCATGGTAACTACTGAGCCTCTGGACGTCCAAATATGGTCATATCTGATGACCTTGAAAAGATGAAGAACTGTATTTTACACCAATTCTTTCCATGTATTGATGGGATTAGTGGATCAGCAGGTATTAAACAGTTTAGATCAGTAGATAGTTTTGGTTTTTGAGGGTTAACAGAATAAATACAGGGTTCTGGATGGAGTGAAATGATAATTCTACTCATTTTCTCTTCACTTTAGAAGGATTTGTTGATTTTTAAGCTATATTTCAAGTTTTGTTTTGTTTTTTTTTTACCTTATTTTTCAAGTATTTTGCTCTTTTTTTCCCCTCATTTTACCAGTTTGTGTACATTTCATCCTTTGAATAATTGACGTAAAACTGCCTTTTACACCAGTTATTTGCCTGTAATGTATTATTACATTATTATATGTACATGTATTTATCTACTGGTCGAAAATATTTAATATTTTCTGATCCACTAATCCTATTAATACATGCAAATAACTTAATAAGTAAAATGCAGTTTTAATTATTAACTGGGAAAATAACTGGTTTTAACTAAAAAATACAGAATGTGAAGGATAATATAAATGGTGATAAATGTGAGTATGATGTATTTGTACATGTTTTTATTTGGTTTTTGTGTGTTTCCTCTTTTTTTCTGTACTTTTTCGTTTCCATAGCGATGCCTGTGAATGTATGTGTATATTCTAAGTGTTCCGTTGAACAGAACAAACGAGTGTGAATGTCTTAATGACCGTTCGCTTCATTAAATTCAGGCCAAATGAGTCTAAAATGTGACAGTGTTTACCAAACGCTGGGCCCGGCTGGGGTCAAAGGTCAGACGGCCTGTTTGCTCTGATCTGTCGCCACCGTTTAGGAATCAATGAGCGTTAAAGTCCAAGGAGGCGGAGCTTCGAGGAGGATAACAGGCGCCGGCGGTGCAGACACAGAGGCCTGAGCCAGCACTGTCAGAACCAGACCACATGGAGCTGTACCTGGACCTGCACTCCCAGCCCTGCAGGGCCGTGTTCCTGTTCGCCAGGGCCACCGGGATCCCCTTCAAGTTCCAGCTGGTCGACCTGACCAAAGGTAAGACCGCTCAGACCCGCCCAGGTGGACTTAGGTGGACTCACATGGACTCAGATGGACTCAGACGGACTCAGATGGACTGAGATGGACTCAGCTGGACTGAGATGGACTCAGCTGGACTGAGATAGACTTAGGTGGACTCACATGGACTCATACGGACTCAGACGGACTCAGATGGGCTCATGTGAACTCAGATGGACTCAGATAGACTTAGATGGGCTCATGTAGACTCAGATGGGTTCAGATAGACTCAGATGGACTCAAGTTGACTCAGATGGACTCAGGAGGGCTCAGGTGGACTCAGATGGACTCAGGAGGGCTCAGGTGGACTCAGATGGACTCAGGAGGGCTTAGGTGGACTCAGATTGGCTCAGATGGACTCACATGGACTCAGGTGGGCTCAGATGGACAAAGATGGGTTCCGGTGGACTCACATGGACTTACATAGACTTAGACGGACTCACATGGACTCAGATGGACTTAGACGGACTCAGATGAACTCAGATGGACTCATGTGGACTCAGATGAACTCAGACGGACTCAGATGGACTGAGATGGACTCAGCGGGACTGAGATAGACTTAGGTGGACTCACATGGACTCATACGGAGTCAGATGGACTCAGATGGGCTCATGTGAACTCAGATGGACTCAGATAGACTTAGATGGGCTCATGTGGACTCAGATGGGTTCAGATAGACTCAGATGGACTCAAGTTGACTCAGATGGACTCAGGAGGGCTCAGGTGGACTCAGATGGACTCAGGAGGGCTCAGGTGGACTCAGATGGACTCAGGAGGGCTTAGGTGGACTCAGATTGGCTCAGATGGACTCACATGGACTCAGGTGGGCTCAGATGGACAAAGATGGGTTCCGGTGGACTCACATGGACTTAGATGGACTTAGACGGACTCACATGGACTCAGATGGACTTAGACGGACTCAGATGAACTCACATGGACTCATGTGGACTCAGATGAACTCAGATGGACTCAGGTGGACTCAGATGAACTCAGATGGACTCAGGTGGACTCAGATGGGCTCAGATGGACTCAGGTGGACTCAGATGAACTCAGATGGACTCAGGTGGACTCAGATGGGCTCAGATGAACTCAGGTGGACTCAGATGAACTCTGGTGGACTCAGATGGACTCACATGGTCCCAGACGGACTCAGATGAACTCAGATGGACTCAGGTGGACTCAGATGAACTCAGATGGACTCAGGTGGACTCAGATGAACTCAGGTGGACTCAGGTGACTCAGATGAACTCAGATGGACTCAGGTGGACTCAGATGGGCTCAGATGAACTCAGGTGGACTCAAATGGACTCACATGGTCCCAGATGGACTCAGATGAACTCAGGTAGACTCAGATGGACTCTAGTCCAGGTTCAGGGGGTTTCAGACATGGTCAGAGCTCCAGGTTTTTGTTGGAGACGTTCAGGTGCAGAACGTCTCTAAGATCCAAACCAGTGTCAAACGTTTCACATTTTTTAAAGATGTAAACATTTTCTAATATAATTTCACTTTTTTTGCACTAAAACAAAGAAAGACTTGTCATTATTTCTGGGTTCTTCTGTTGTTATTTTACTGGTTCTGATCCACTTTAGGTCCTGTGGGTCTGAATGTGGAACCTGAACTTCAATGATTTGCATTGCGTTTCAAACATGCGGCCCGTGGGCCAAAACCAGCCCACCTAAAGGGTCCGATCCGGCCCGTGGGATGAACTTATGAAATGCAAAAAATTACACTGAAGATATTAAACAATGATGTGAAAATGATTGAAGTTCAGGTTCCACGGTATGACCTAAAGTGGATCAGAACCAGTAAAATAACAACAGAAGAACCCAGAAATAATGACAACTCTGACAAATAATGACAAGTCTTTCTTTATTTTAGTGCAAAAAAAGTGAAATTATATTAGAAAATGTTTACGTCTTTAAAAAAAATGTGAAATGCTTGACACTGGTTTAGATCTTTATTGTCACTGTTACTGAACAATGAGAATTCGCAAACACTCAGAGCAAAAAGACACTGTATGAAAATATGGCACAAAAGACCCAAAAATATTGGCAATATACAAAAACTACAAAAATACTATATTAGATATACAAATACCATTAAAATACTAGTAAAATAGAATGTAGTGTTGTGTAATGTACCCAAGCAATGTTTGTTTGTTCATTTTTTTTTGGGGGGGGGGGTTATGTGATTATGTGTTTATAAAATTTTTTTTTTCTTTTTTATTCGCTTTTTGTTGAAAGAATTGAGATTTTTTCAAACATTAAAAAATCAGACAAATACACAAAATATACACATCCGTGTTTATAAAATTTCAATAAAAGCTTAAGTGAAAAAAAATTTAATTGAATTGTATTTTCTGTTAAGAGGTTAAAACATGAAGCTTGTGTTTTGTTTTTTTCCTTTTTCTGTGTATTTTCTCAACATAGTAAAAAATTTTGTGCTTGGTTGGCTAAAATATACAAAAAGCTAACTCTATACTACAGAAAAAACAAATATATACAACATATAAGGATATATGCGGGTAGTATAGGATATGTACAAGGTAAAAAAAAAACAAAAACGCATTTTATGTCATTTTTTTCCCCCTTTAAAATCAGAATCTCTTTTTTGTCATTGTACAAGTACAAGGAAATTG
>NC_043965.1:1847229-1857229 GCF_902148855.1 Sphaeramia orbicularis | reverse complement strand
TGAACTGCTCTATAAATCTGAGACTGATCCGTCTTTAAGTATCAAACCCGGTCCGGTCGGGTCTCGGTGTTGGTCCGGACCCCCCCCCCTCCTGGTTTCTGATGGGAGTCTCAGCTGTGGGTCTGGACCATGTGACCCTGAACAGGAAGAGGACGCGTCTTCAAATGACTCACACATTCCGGCTCTGTCCGAAGCCACACTTCCAGACCCACACCTACAAGTCCAGACCTAGACCCAGAATTCCGGACCCGGACCCGGACCCGGACGCCGCCATGCGCTGCGGGTTCCTGCTGAGCCTGTGTCAGTACGAGACCACCAAACTGGTCCGGATCCAGAGCGTCCGGCTCGGGTCCCTGAAGTGGGCTCTGAACGGGACCATCCTGCTGGTCATCTGGTGGGTACCGGACCAGGACCAGGACCAAGACCAGACACGGACCTAGACTCAGACCTGATCCGGATCCACGTGGGCTGTGGTTTGAAGTAGAAAAAGTAGAAAAACCAGATTTAAACATTTGACTTAAATGTTTGATTAAAGTGAAAATATTTAAATATAATTAAAACATATGATGAGATTTAAGGAAGAATTAGATTTATTATTATTATTATTATTATTATTATTATTATTATTATTATTATTATTATTATTATTAGTGGTTGAATTAAATTTTGTTTAGTTTAGGTCAGTTTAATTTAGTTTAGTTCAGTTTAGTTTAGTTTAATTTAGTTTAGTTTAATTTAGTTTAGTTTAGTTTAATTTAGTTTAGTTCAGTTTAGTTTAGTTTAGTTTAATTTAGTTTAGTTCAGTTTAGTTTAGTTTAATTTACTTTAGTTTAATTTAGTTTAGTTCAGTTTAGTTTAGTTTAATTTAGTTTAGTTTAATTTAGTTTAGTTTAATTTAGTTCAGTTCAGTTTAGTTTAGTTTAATTTAGTTTAGTTCAGTTTAGTTTAGTTTAATTTAGTTTAGTTTAGTTTAGTTTAATTTAGTTTAATTTAGTTTAGTTTAATTTAGTTTAGTTCAGTTCAGTTTAGTTCAGTTTAGTTTAATTTAGTTTAGTTCAGTTTAGTTTAGTTTAATTTAGTTTAATTCACTTTAGTTCAGTTTAATTTAGTTTAGTTTAGGTCAGTTTAATTTAGTTCAGTTCAGTTTAATTTAGTTTAGTTCAGTTTAGTTTAGTTCAGTTCAGTTCAGTGTAGTTCAGTTTAGTTTAGTTAAGTTCAGTTTAGTTCAGTTCAGTTTAGTTTAGTTCAGTTTAATTTAGTTCAGTTTAGTTTAATTTAGTTTAGTTCAGTTTAGTTTAGTTTAATTTAGTTTAGTTCAGTTTAGTTTAGTTATTTCAGTTCAGTTTAGTTTAATTTAGTTTAGTTCAGTTTAATTTAGTTCAGTTTAGTTTAGTTTACTTTAGCTCAGGTTAATTAAGTTTAATTCACTTCAGTTCAGTACAGTTTACTTTAATGTTTTCATGTCAATCTGTTTTTTTTTGTTTTTTTTTTATCTTTTTCATTATTTTCATCATGTTTGTTTTTACAGATATATTTACGTTGTTTATGTCTTGTATCTTTTTTTTATTGTGTTGCATCTTTTACATCTTTTTTGTCTTGTTTGTTGTTTTTTTATTAGTTTACGTTTTTGTCGTCTTTCGTGCATTTTCCTCTGTTTCTTGTTTATTTTCATCTCGTTTTATCTCTGTGTCGTGTTTGTTCGTCTCTCTTTCATATTTTTGTATCTTTTGTTGTTTCCATCTTGTTTCTTTTACGTCATTTTCATCTTGTTTTGTTTCCTTTTTTCTTGTTGCACCTTAGTTTTTGTCGTCTTTCGTCTTGTTTTACTGTCGTTTCATCGTAGGTTTTTTTTTCACATTGCCTGTTTGTTTTCATTTTGTCTTTTACGATGTTTGAATCTTGTTTTGTCTTCTTGTGTTGTGTTTTTTTGTCTGTTTTTCATGCTTTTGTCTTTTTTCTTGTTTCTTTTCCATTATTTTCTTCTACTTTTACATCTTTGTCGTCTTAGTTTCGTTTTCTCTTGTTTCTTGTATGTTTTTTTTTTTTGTTGCATCATGTTACACTCAGTTGAATTTTGTTTACGTTGTTTTCATCCTGATAAATCGTACATTTTTATCTTGTTTTCATTTTGTTGAATCATGTTTTAATTTTCATCTTGTACGTCAGTTTTGTCTTGTTTGTTTTTTGTGGGTTTACGTTTTTGTCGTCTTCTGTGTTTGTTTCCTCCTGTTTGTTGTTTGTCATTTTCATCTTGTTTTGTCTTTTTACATCGTGTTTTTTTCGTCTCGTTTTCATGTTTTTGTGTCTTTTGTTGTTTCCATCTTTTTCTGTCTCGTCGTAAACCAGGATGTTTAAAGAACAATGAGATGAACTGATGGAGGTGGTTTCATGTGTTTCACTAAGAAGATCCAGAATATTTTCATCTGTATGATCCAAACCTTCTTCTTCTTCTTCTTCTTCTTCTTCTTGCTTTTCTCCTCCTCCTTCTCCTTCTTCTCCTCCTCCTCCTCCTCCTCCTCCTCCTCCTCCTTCAGTATCATGATGCTGTGGAATAAAAAGTACCAGGAGTTCGACCCATTGGTCAGTTCAGTCACGGCCAAAGTGAAGGGCGTGGCCCAGACCCGCCTCCCTGGGTTAGGGGAGGTGGTCTGGGACGTGGTGGACTACAGCGGACCCTTTCAGGTGGGTTGGCTGGACCCTTGGACCAGCAGATGTTCCACTCAAACAGGAAACTTTAACACGTTTGTTCTGTTTCAGGATAAAAACTCATTCTTCGTGGTGACGAACGTCATCGTGACGAAGAATCAGAAGCAGGGGAAGTGTCCAGAGGTGAGTTAGCATTAGCGTTATTGTTAGCATTAGCATTATTGTTTTTGTTAGCATTATTGTTAGTGTTATTGTTAGCATTATTGTTACTCTTAGCATTATCATTACTGTTAGCATTATCATTATTGTTTTTGTTGGCATTATTTTTAGCGTTATTGTTAGCATTAGCATTATTGTTATTGCTAGCATTAGTGTTAGCGTTATTTTTAGCATCACCATTATTGTTAGCGTTAGCATTATTATTAGCATTTTTATTAATGCTATTGTTAGCATTATTTTTGGCATTATTGTTAGCAATAGCATTATTGTTAGCATTATTGTTATCATTAGCATTGTCATTATTGTTAGTATTATTGTTATTGTTATCTTTATTGTTAGTATTTTCATTATTGTTAGCATTATCACTAGTAACGTTATTATCGTTATCCTTTTTGCTAGTGTTATTGTTAGCATTGGTGTTTGCATTATTGGCATCAGTATCACCATCATTATCACTATCATTATTGTTATTGCTATCGTTAGTGTTAGTGTTCTCCGTCCTTTTAGTGGGTTCACGTGGACTCAGGTCTACCTGGTATCAGAGTCTTAATAGTTCAGGTTCAGTTCAGTCCATGAGCTCAGTCAGACCAGACCACGAAAAGAATTAATTAAGAACTTATTTATTTTTGGGAAAAATAGTAGAAGTGCATTTTTAATTAATATTGTGTCTCAGTTTATTCTTTTACACATGTGCAGTAGAACTTACACATCACAGTGGATCTACAGACCTGGTTCTGCTTCTGCTTCTGTTCCAGGTTCCTGTTAAAGGCAGACTGTGTCGGACCGATAAGGACTGTGAGAAGGGATACTGGGACCATTACAGCCACGGTACCACGCAACCATTCACTCCCTCACTCCCTCACTCACTCTCACTCACTCACTCACTCACTCACTCACTGCTCATTATAAAACATTGACTTTGCAGGTTCTTTTTACTGGAACGTTCATAAATCTATAAATGGACATAATCCGTCTCAGTGTGGATGAAACCGTCACTTGTCGTTACTTCGTTCACACATCGAATCCACACGAAGCTGAGGAATGTTTCACTGATGTGATGCGGCTTCAGGGTTTGTGTAACCGGGTTCAGTTAGTTTCTGCTTCTATAAGGTCCTGGTTCAGTTCCCGCTTGGACCAAGACCAGGACCAGACTGTCTGAGTTTCCCCCCTCATTAAAAACATGTATGCTAGGTTAACTCTCCTTGACCATGGTGCGGATTTAAATCTGGAGTTGGTCCCCAAGCTCCTTCAAAGGCAACTCACTAATGCTAATGAGCTAATGCTAATGTGCTAATGCTAGGTGCAGTGGAGGCTGACGGGTAAAACACAGGGACTGAATTTGAGGTAATAAGGTGAGATAAACTTTTAACCCTCAGATAAGCCTGTTTGTCTTTAAGATTTGACCTTTATTTCCTGAGTTGGACCAGAATAAAACTGGTTGGTTGAAAACATCGGCTCTGATGTCGAAGAAAAAATGTCAAAGACAAAAAACACTGTTAAAGAGGAGACCAACTTTGGTAAAATGCAAAAATAACAAACATGTTTGTGATTCAGCAAGAGAAAACCAATGTCAAAGACAAGAACAAAGTCAGAGAAACCATTCGGTTGTAAACATCAGCTGATCGCAGTCGTTTTGAGAAGACACTATTAAATACCAGCATGTTCCTTTAACACAGACAAGACTTTCCAGAGGGTTTTAGTCCAGTATTTGAACAGGTTTTAGTCCAGTATTTGAACAGGTTTTAGTCCAGTATTTGAACAGGTTTTAGTCCAGTATTTGAACAGGTTTTAGTCCAGTATTTGAACAGGTTTTAGTCCAGTATTTGAACAGTTTTTAGTCCAGTATTTGAACAGTTTTTAGTCCAGTATTTGAACAGGTTTTAGTCCAGTATTTGAACAGGTTTTAGTCCAGTATTTGAACAGTTTTTAGTCCAGTATTTGAACAGTTTTTAGTCCAGTATTTGAACAGGTTTTAGTCCAGTATTTGAACAGTTTTTAGTCCAGTATTTGAACAGGTTTTAGTCCAGTATTTGAACAGTTTTTAGTCCAGTATTTGAACAGTTTTTAGTCCAGTATTTGAACAGTTTTTAGTCCAGTATTTGAACAGGTTTTAGTCCAGTATTTGAACAGGTTTTAGTCCAGTATTTGAACAGGTTTTAGTCCAGTATTTGAACAGGTTTTAGTCCAGTATTCGAACAGTTTTTAGTCCAGTATTTGAACAGGTTTTAGTCCAGTATTTGAACAGTTTTTAGTCCAGTATTTGAACAGGTTTTAGTCCAGTATTTGAACAGTTTTTAGTCCAGTATTTGAACAGTTTTTAGTCCAGTATTTGAACAGGTTTTAGTCCAGTATTTGAACAGGTTTTAGTCCAGTATTTGAACAGGTTTTAGTCCAGTATTTGAACAGGTTTTAGTCCAGTATTTAACAGTTTTTAGTCCAGTATTTGAACAGGTTTTAGTCCAGTATTTGAACAGGTTTTAGTCCAGTATTTGAACAGGTTTTAGTCCAGTATTTGAACAGTTTTTAGTCCAGTATTTGAACAGTTTTTAGTCCAGTATTTGAACAGGTTTTAGTCCAGTATTTGAACAGTTTTTAGTCCAGTATTTGAACAGTTTTTAGTCCAGTATTTGAACAGGTTTTAGTCCAGTATTTGAACAGTTTTTAGTCCAGTATTTGAACAGGTTTTAGTCCAGTATTTGAACAGGTTTTAGTCCAGTATTTGAACAGTTTTTAGTCCAGTATTTGAACAGTTTTTAGTCCAGTATTTGAACAGGTTTTAGTCCAGTATTTGAACAGGTTTTTAGTCCAGTATTTGAACAGGTTTTTAGTCCAGTATTTGAACAGTTTTTAGTCCAGTATTTGAACAGTTTTTAGTCCAGTATTTGAACAGGTTTTAGTCCAGTATTTGAACAGGTTTTAGTCCAGTATTTGAACAGTTTTTAGTCCAGTATTTGAACAGTTTTTAGTCCAGTATTTGAACAGGTTTTAGTCCAGTATTTGAACAGGTTTTAGTCCAGTATTTGAACAGGTTTTAGTCCAGTATTTGAACAGGTTTTAGTCCAGTATTTGAACAGTTTTTAGTCCAGTATTTGAACAGTTTTTAGTCCAGTATTTGAACAGTTTTAGTCCAGTATTTGAACAGGTTTTAGTCCAGTATTTGAACAGGTTTTTAGTCCAGTATTTGAACAGGTTTTAGTCCAGTATTTGAACAGGTTTTAGTCCAGTATTTGAACAGTTTTTAGTCCAGTATTTGAACAGGTTTTAGTCCAGTATTTGAACAGTTTTTAGTCCAGTATTTGAACAGTTTTAGTCCAGTATTTGAACAGTTTTTAGTCCAGTATTTGAACAGTTTTTAGTCCAGTATTTGAACAGGTTTTAGTCCAGTATTTGAACAGGTTTTAGTCCAGTATTTGAACAGGTTTTAGTCCAGTATTTGAACAGGTTTTAGTCCAGTATTTTAACAGGTTTTAGTCCAGTATTTGAACAGGTTTTAGTCCAGTATTTGAACAGTTTTTAGTCCAGTATTTGAACAGTTTTTAGTCCAGTATTTGAACAGTTTTTAGTCCAGTATTTGAACAGTTTTTAGTCCAGTATTTGAACAGGTTTTAGTCCAGTATTTGAACAGGTTTTAGTCCAGTATTTTAACAGGTTTTAGTCCAGTATTTGAACAGTTTTTAGTCCAGTATTTGAACAGGTTTTAGTCCAGTATTTGAACAGTTTTTAGTCCAGTATTTGAACAGGTTTTAGTCCAGTATTTGAACAGGTTTTAGTCCAGTATTTTAACAGTTTTTAGTCCAGTATTTGAACAGTTTTTAGTCCAGTATTTGAACAGGTTTTAGTCCAGTATTTGAACAGGTTTTAGTCCAGTATTTGAACAGGTTTTAGTCCAGTATTTGAACAGTTTTAGTCCAGTATTTGAACAGGTTTTAGTCCAGTATTTGAACAGGTTTTAGTCCAGTATTTGAACAGGTTTTAGTCCAGTATTTGAACAGGTTTTAGTCCAGTATTTGAACAGTTTTTAGTCCAGTATTTGAACAGTTTTAGTCCAGTATTTGAACAGTTTTTAGTCCAGTATTTGAACAGGTTTTAGTCCAGTATTTGAACAGGTTTTAGTCCAGTATTTGAACAGGTTTTAGTCCAGTATTTGAACAGTTTTTAGTCCAGTATTTGAACAGTTTTTAGTCCAGTATTTGAACAGTTTTTAGTCCAGTATTTGAACAGTTTTTAGTCCAGTATTTGAACAGTTTTTAGTCCAGTATTTGAACAGGTTTTAGTCCAGTATTTGAACAGTTTTTAGTCCAGTATTTGAACAGTTTTTTAGTCCAGTATTTGAACAGTTTTTAGTCCAGTATTTGAACAGGTTTTAGTCCAGTATTTGAACAGTTTTAGTCCAGTATTTGAACAGGTTTTAGTCCAGTATTTGAACAGTTTTTAGTCCAGTATTTGAACAGTTTTTAGTCCAGTATTTGAACAGGTTTTAGTCCAGTATTTGAACAGGTTTTAGTCCAGTATTTGAACAGTTTTTAGTCCAGTATTTGAACAGTTTTTAGTCCAGTATTTGAACAGGTTTTAGTCCAGTATTTGAACAGTTTTTAGTCCAGTATTTGAACAGTTTTTAGTCCAGTATTTGAACAGTTTTTAGTCCAGTATTTGAACAGGTTTTAGTCCAGTATTTGAACAGTTTTAGAACAAAACATTGCAGTGACCACTCTAACGTCCTTCACTGAGCCCATTTACATGACCATTAAAGTCCAATAACTGTTATTCATCAGATGATTATAATAATCAGATCTGATGCGTTTACATGCACTTAAGAAATATCAAAAACCCTGGTTTAGACGTTTTAGTCCATGATTGGGTTTCTTTTACAGTTCAGACGTACATATATGACGGTAGAATCAAACTTCCTGTTATTGTCTTTAACTCATGTTTAACTATATTCCGTCTGTTTTCTATGATTTCTTTTTCTCCTCACATGTTCAGATGTAACAGAACTAAATAAATCAGATGAACTTTTAACGTTTTGTATAAACAAACTAATGATATAAAGTTTCATGTTGTACTATTATAATAATGTACTGGATCACAGATGACAGAGTATTTACAGGGTGTTAATGAGGACATATTTATGACTATTTAAGATATTTTTCAAGGCGTCTTTGGTCAAATTTCAGACGTTCCATTCACATAAATATCAGTCATAGTTATTATACAACAACATGGACAAAAAATACACAAAATATAGAACCAATACACTACAATACCCTAAAGTTCACAAAAGATATACTTAAATACACAAAAAATACACTAGAATATACAAACAATATGCAAAAATTTACTAAAATATGCTAAAATACACAAAACATTCACTAAAATACACAACACTGAAAATACACTGAAATATACAAAAATGTACAAACAATATGCTGAACAAAACAAACAATATGCTGAAATACACAAAACATACACTAAAATATACAAATAATATGCAAAATACACTAAAATGCACAAAAATATACAAACAATATGCACAAATGCATTAAAATATGTTAAAATACTCAAAATATACTCTAAGATGTGCAAAACGTACACAAAATATACACTAAAATATACAAAAATGTACAAACAATATGCAAAAATACACTAAAATACACTTAAATACATAAAACATACATTACATTATATAAACAATATACAAAATACACTAAAATGTACAAAAAAACACTTAAATACACAAAAATATACAAACAATATGCAAAAATACACTAACGTACGCAAAAAATGCTCAAATATACAAAAGCTATGCTAAACTCAGTGTGGATGTGAACGGGGTCAGTATCATTTCTGTTCCACTCATAACTTGCATCATGTTCACACAGTGAACGCAAACATAGTCACATGTTTACAGAAGCCACACCCACAATAACGCCCACAGAAAACAACATTAACCCTAAACTCTTTTACAAACGCTCTCAGTCTTTTATCCGTTGACTTTACGTTTGTTTCCTTCAGGGGTTCAGACGGGATCATGTGTGAGGTTCGACGTGTTGAAGAAAACCTGTGAAGTTTCGGCCTGGTGTCCGATAGAAGCCAAAACCAACCCTCCGAGGTACGAGTGGACGCTATTATCGGATCATTTTCAGTAAAATGTTAAAGTGTTGTTTTGTTTTTTAGCTTAAAGGATGAGTTTCGGTTCAGAGTCAAAGTTGGAGAAACCAGACGGTTGTGGATTCAAATGACAGATAGACAGACAGGTATATGATGGACAGACAGGTATATGATGGAGAGACAGGTATATGAAGGACAGACAGGTATATGAAGGACAGACAGGTATATGATGGAGAGACAGGTATATGAAGGAGAGACAGGTATATGAAGGAGAGACAGGTATATGATGGAGAGACAGGTATATGATGGACAGACAGGTATATGAAGGAGAGACAGGTATATGAAGGACAGACAGGTATATGATGGAGAGACAGGTATATGATGGACAGACAGGTATATGAAGGACAGACAGGTATATGAAGGACAGACAGGTATATGAAGGAGAGACAGGTATATGAAGGAGAGACAGGTATATGATGGAGAGACAGGTATATGATGGAGAGACAGGTATATGAAGGACAGACAGGTATATGATGGACAGACAGGTATATGAAGGACAGACAGGTATATGAAAGACAGACAGGTATATGATGGACAGACAGGTATATGATGGACAGACAGGTATATGAAGGACAGACAGGTATATGAAGGACAGACAGGTATATGAAGGACAGATGGATGAAAGGGTTCATGTGTGTTTGTTCCAGACCTGCTCTGTTGGCGGCCGCTGAAAACTTCACCATCCTCATCAAAAACAACATCCGCTTTCCCGCCTTCAACTACATCAGGTGACACTTCAGTCAGCCAATCAGAAGGTTTTACACCAAACACCAGTTTAAGACTTTTTGTAGAACAGGAATGGAGTTTTAGTAATGTCTGTCTGTGTGTGTCTGTCTGTCTGTCTGTCTGTCTGTCCATCTGTCTGTCTTTCTCTGTCTCTGTCTCTCTCTCTGTCTCTGTCTCTCTCTCTGTCTCTCTCTCTCTCTCTGTCTGTCTGTCTGTCTGTCTGTCTCTCTCTGTCTCTCGC
>NC_043965.1:1834652-1847129 GCF_902148855.1 Sphaeramia orbicularis | reverse complement strand
AAAACCGGGCAAATACTGACTAAAACCTGTTCAAATACTGGACTAAAAACTGGGCAAATACTGGACTAAAACCTGTTCAAATACGGACTAAAAACGTTCAAATACGGACTAAAACCTGTTCAAATACTGGACTAAAACTGTTCAAATACGGACTAAAAACCTGCAAATACTGGACTAAAACCTGTTCAAATACTGGACTAAAAACGTTCAAATACTGGATAAAAACTGTTCAAATACTGGGACTAAAACTTCAAATACTGGACTAAAACTGTTCAAATACTGGACTAAAACTGTTCAAAACTGGACTAAAACCTGTTCAAAACTGGACTAAAAAACTGTTCAAATACGGACTAAAACGTTCAAAACTGGACTAAAACCTGTTCAAATCGGACTAAAACCGTTCAAATACGGACTAAAAACTGTTCAAATACTGGACTAAAACCTGTTCAAATACTGGCTAAAACCTGTTCAAATACTGGGACTAAAACTGTTCATACTGGACTGGACTGTTAAAACTGGACTAAAACTGTGCAAACTGGACAAAACCTGTTCAAATACTGGACTAAAAACTGTTCAAATACTGGACTAAACCTGTTCAATACGGACTAAAAACTGTTCAAATACTGGACTAAAACTGTTAAATACTGGACTAAAACTGTTCAAATACTGGACTAAAACCTGTTCAAATACTGGACTAAAAACTGTTCAAATATGGACTAAAACTGTTCAAATACGGACTAAAAACTGTTCAAATACTGGACTAAACTGTTCAAATACTGGACTAAAACCTGTTCAAATACTGGACTAAACCTGTTCAAATACGGACTAAAACTGTTAAAATACTGGACTAAAACCTGTTCAATACTGGACTAAAACCTGTTCAAATACTGGACTAAAAACTGTTCAAATACTGGACTAAAAACTGTTCAAATACTGGACTAAAAACTGTTCAAATACTGGACTAAAAACTGTTCAAATACTGGACTAAACCTGTTCAAATACTGGACTAAAACTGTTCAATACTGGACTAAAACCTGTTCAAAATACTGGACTAAAACCTGTTCAAATACTGGACTAAAACCTGTTCAAATACTGGACTAAAACCTGTTCAAATACTGGACTAAAACGTTCAAATACTGGACTAAAACTGTTCAAATACTGACTAAAACTGTTCAAATACTGGACTAAAACCTGTTCAAACTGGACTAAAACTGTTCAAATACTGGACTAAAACCTGTTCAAATACTGGACTAAAAACTGTTCAAATACTGGACTAAAACTGTTCAAATACTGGACTAAAACCTGTTCAAATACTGGACTAAAACTGTTCAAATACTGGACTAAAAACTGTTCAAATACTGGACTAAAACTGTTCAAATACTGGACTAAAAACTGTTCAAAACTGGACTAAAAACTGTTCAAATACTGGACTAAAACCTGTTCAAATACTGGACTAAAACCTGTTCAAATACTGGACTAAAACCTGTTCAAATACTGGACTAAAAACTGTTCAAATACTGGACTAAAAACTGTTCAAATACTGGACTAAAAACCTGTTCAAATACTGGACTAAAAACCGTTCAAATACTGGACTAAAACCTGTTCAAATACTGGACTAAAAACTGTTCAAATACTGGACTAAAAACTGTTAAATACTGGACTAAAACCTGTTCAAATACTGGACTAAAACCTGTTCAAATACTGGACTAAAACTGTTCAAATACTGGACTAAAAACTGTTCAATACTGGACTAAAACTGTTCAAATACTGGACTAAAACCTGTTCAAATACTGGACTAAAACCTGTTCAAATACTGGACTAAAACTGTTCAAATACTGGACTAAAAACGTTCAAATACTGGACTAAAAACTGTTCAAATACTGGACTAAAAACTGTTCAAATACTGGACTAAAACCTGTTCAAATACTGGACTAAAAACTGTTCAAATACTGGACTAAAACCTGTTCAAATACTGGACTAAAAACCTGTTCAAATACTGGACTAAAACCTGTTCAAATACTGGACTAAAACTGTTCAAATACTGGACTAAAAACTGTTCAAATTGGACTAAAAACTGTTCAAATACTGGACTAAAACCTGTTCAAATACTGGACTAAAACTGTTCAATACTGGACTAAAACCTGTTCAAATACTGGACTAAAACCGTTCAAATACTGGACTAAAACTGTTCAAATACTGGACTAAAACCTGTTCAAATACTGGACTAAACCTGTTCAAATACTGGACTAAAAACTGTTAAATACTGGACTAAAACCTGTTCAAATACTGGACTAAAACCTGTTCAAATACTGGACTAAAACCTGTTCAAATACTGGACTAAAACCTGTTCAAATACTGGACTAAAACTGTTCAAATACTGGACTAAAACTGTTCAAATACTGGACTAAAACCTGTTCAAATACTGGACTAAAAACTGTTCAAATACTGGACTAAAACCTGTTCAAATACTGGACTAAAACTGTTCAAATACTGGACTAAAAACTGTTCAAATACTGGACTAAACCTGTTCAAATCTGGACTAAAACCTGTTCAAATACTGGACTAAAACCTGTTCAAATACTGGACTAAAACTGTTCAAATACTGGACTAAAACTGTTCAAATACTGGACTAAAAACCTGTTCAAATACTGGACTAAAACCTGTTCAAATACTGGACTAAAACGTTCAAATACTGGACTAAAACCTGTTCAAATACTGGACTAAAAACCTGTTCAAATACTGGACTAAAACCTTTCAAATACTGGACTAAAACCCTCTGGAAAGTCTTGTCTGTGTTGGAACATGCTGGTATTTAATAGTGTCTTCTCAAAACGACTGCGATCAGCTGATGTTTACAACCGAATGGTTTCTGACTTGTTCTTGTCTTTGACATTGGTTTTCTCTTGCTGAATCACAAACATGTTTGTTATTTTTGCATTTTACCAAAGTTGGTCTCCTCTTTAACAGTGTTTTGTCTTTGACATTTTTTCTTCGACCTCAGAGCCGAGTTTTCAACCAACCAGTTTTATTCTGGTCCAACTCAGGAAATAAAGGTCAAATCTTAAAGACAAACAGGCTTATCTGAAGGTTAAAGTTTATCTCACCTTATTACCTCAAATTCAGTCCCTGTGTTTTACCCGTCAGCCTCCACTGCACCTAGCATTAGCACATTAGCATTAGCTCATTAGCATTAGTGAGTTGCCTTTGAAGGAGCTTGGGGACCAACTCCAGATTTAAATCCGCACCATGGTCAAGGAGAGTTAACCTAGCATACATGTTTTTAATGAGGGGGAAACTCAGACAGTCTGGTCCTGGTCTTGGTCCAAGCGGGAACTGAACCAGGACCTTATAGAAGCAGAAACTAACTGAACCCGGTTACACAAACCCTGAAGCCATCACATCAGTGAAACATTCCTCAGCTTCGTGTGGATTCGATGTGTGAACGAAGTAACGACAAGTGACGGTTTCATCCACACTGAGACGGATTATGTCCATTTATAGATTTATGAACGTTCCAGTAAAAAGAACCTGCAAAGTCAATGTTTATAATGAGCTGGTGAGTGAGTGAGTGAGTGAGTGATGAGTAAGTGATGAGTGATGAGTGAGGGAGTGAGTGAGGGAGTGAGGGTGAATGGTTGCGTGGTACCGTGGCTGTAATGGTCCCAGTATCCCTTCTCACAGTCCTTATCGGTCCGACACAGTCTGCCTTTAACAGGAACCTGGAACAGAAGCAGAAGCAGAACCAGGTCTGTAGATCCACTGTGATGTGTAAGTTCTACTGCACATGTGTAAAGAATAAACTGAGACACAATATTAATTAAAAATGCACTTCTACTATTTTTCCCAAAAATAAATAAGTTTAGTTTAATTCTTTTCGTGGTCTGGTCTGACTGAGCTCATGGACTGAACTGAACCTGAACTATTAAGACTCTGATACCAGGTAGACCTGAGTCCACGTGAACCCACTAAAAGGACGGAGAGCACTAACACTAACGATAGCAATAACAATAATGATAGTGATAATGATGGTGATACTGATGCCAATAATGCAAACACCAATGCTAACAATAACACTAGCAAAAAGGGATAACGATAATAACGTTACTAGTGATTAATGCTAACAATAATGAAAATACTAACAATAAGATAACAATAACAATAATACTAACAATAATGACAATGCTAATGATAACAATAATGCTAACCAATAATGCTATTGCTAACAATAATGCCAAAATAATGCTAACAATAGCATTAATAAAATGCTAATAATAATGCTAACGCTAACAATAATGGTGATGCTAAAAGAACGCTAACACTAATGCTAGCAATAACCATAATGCTAATGCTAACAATAACGCTAAAAATAATGCCAACAAAAACAATAATGATAATGCTAACAGTAATGATAATGCTAAGAGTAACAATAATGCTAACAATAACACTAACAATAATGCTAACAAAAACAATAATGCTAATGCTAACAATAACGCTAATGCTAACCACCTCTGGACACTTCCCCTGCTTCTGATTCTTCGTCACGATGACGTTCGTCACACGAAGAATGAGTTTTTATCCTGAAACAGAACAAACGTGTTAAAGTTTCCTGTTTGAGTGGAACATCTGCTGGTCCAAGGGTCCAGCCAACCCACCTGAAAGGGTCCGCTGTAGTCCACCACGTCCCAGACCACCTCCCTAACCCAGGGAGGCGGTCTGGGCCACGCCCTTCACTTTGGCCGTGACTGAACTGACCAATGGGTCGAACTCCTGGTACTTTTTATTCCACAGCATCATGATACTGAAGGAGGAGGAGGAGGAGGGAGGAGAGGGGAGGAGGAGGAGAAGAGGAGTGGAAGGAGGGAGGAGAGGAGGAGAGGAGGAGGAGAAAAGAAGAGAGAGAAAAGCAAGAAGAAGAAGAAAAGAAGAAAAAGGTTTGGATCATACAGATGAAAATATTCTGGATCTTCTCAGTGAAACACATGAAACCACCTCCATCAGTTTCATCTCATTGTTCTTCTAAACATCCTGGTTACGACGAGACAGAAAACAGATGGAACAACAAAAGACACAAAAACATGAAAAACGAGACGAAAAAACACGATGTAAAAAGACAAAACAAGATGAAATGACAAACAACAAACAGGAGGAAACAAAACACAGAAGACGACAAAACAGTAAAACCCACAAAAAAACAAACAAGACAAAACTGAGCTACAAGATGAAAATTAAACATGATTCAACAAAATGAAAACAAGATAAAAATGTTACGATTTATCAGCGATGAAAACAACGTAACCAAAATTCAACTGAGTGTAACATGATGCACACAAAAAAAAAAACCTACAGAAACAAGAGAAAACGAAAATAAGACGACAAAGATGTAAAAGTAGAAGAAATATAATGGAAAGAAACAGAAAAAGACAAAAGCATGAAAAACAGAACAAAAACACCAACACAAGAAGACACAACAAGATTCAAACATCGTAAAAGACAAAATGAAAAAAAACAGGCAATGTGAAAAAAAAAACCTACGATGAAACGACAGTAAAACAAGACGAAAGACGGACAAAAACTAAGGTGCACAAGAAAAAGGAAACAAACAAGATGAAATGACGTAAAGAAACAAGATGGAAACAACAAAAGATAACAAAATATGAAAGAGAGACGAACAAACACGACACAGAGATAAAACGAGAGAAAATAAACAAGAAACAGAGGAAAATGCACGAAAGACGACAAAAAACGTAAAGCTAATAAAAAACAACAAACAAGACAAAAAGATGTAAAAGATGCAACACAATAAAAAAAAGATACAAGACAAAAAACGTAAATATACTCTGTAAAAACAAACATGATGAAAATAATGAAAAAGATAAAAAAAAAAACAAAAAAACAGATTGACATGAAACATTAAAGTAACTGTACTGAACTGAAGTGAATTAAACCTTAATTAACCTGAGCTAAAGTAAACTAAACTAAACTGAACTAAATTAACTGAACTAAACTAAATTAAACTAAACTGAACTGAAATAACTAAACTAAACTGAACTAAACTAAATTAAACTAAACTAAACTGAACTAAACTAAATTAAACTAAACCTGAACTAAATTAAAACTGAACTAAACTAAACTGAACAGAACTAAACTGAACTTAACTAAACTAAACTGAACTACACTGAACTGAACTGAACTAAACTAAACTGAACTAAACTAAATTAAACTGAACTGAACTAAATTAAACTGACCTAACTAAACTAAATTAAACTGAACTAAGTGAATTAAACTAAATTAAACCTAAACTAAACTGAACTAAACTAAATTAAACTAAACTGAACTAACCTGAACTGAACTAAACTAAATTAAACTAAACTAAATTAAACTAAATTAAACTAAACTAAAACTAACTAAATTAAACTAACTAAACTGACCTAAACTAAATAAACTAAACTAAAACTGAACTGAAACTAAATTAAACTAAACTAAATTAAACTAACTAAATTAACTAAACTAAACTGAACTAAATTAATACTAAAGTAAATTAAACTAAACTAAACTGAACTAAACTAAATTAACTAAACTAAACTAAACTGAACTAAACTAAATTAAACTAAACTAAACATTAAACTAAACTAAATTAAACTAAACTAACTGAACTAAACTAAATTAAAACTGACCTAAACTAAACAAAATTTAATTCAACCACTAATAATAATAATAATAATAATAATAATAATATAATAATAATAATAAATCTAATTCTTCCTTAAATCTCATCATATGTTTAATTATTGAAATATTTTCACTTTAATCAAACATTTAAGTCAAATGTTAAATCTGGTTTTTTCTACTTTTTCTACTTCAAACCACAGCCCACGTGGATCCATCAGGTCTGAGTCTAGGTCCGTGTCTGGTCTTGGTCCTGGTCCTGGTCCGGTACCCACCAGATGACCAGCAGGATGGTCCCGTTCAGAGCCCACTTCAGGGACCCGAGCCGGACGCTCTGGATCCGGACCAGTTTGGTGGTCTCGTACTGACACAGGCTCAGCAGGAACCCGCAGCGCATGGCGGCGTCCGGGTCCGGGGTCCGGGTCCGGAATTCTGGGTCTAGGTCTGGGACTTGTAGGTGTGGGTCTGGAAGTGTGGCTTCGGACAGAGCCGGAATGTGTGAGTCATTTGAAGACGCGTCCTCTTCCTGTTCAGGGTCACATGGTCCAGACCCACAGCTGAGACTCCCATCAGAAACCAGGAGGGGGGGGGGGGGGGGGTCCGGACCAACACCGAGACCCGACCGGACCGGGTTTGATACTTAAAGACGGATCAGTCTCAGATTTATAGAGCAGTTCAAGCAAAGTGTGAAAAAAACAAACAAACCAAACAAACAATACAAATTAAAGAACTGGCTCACTCTTGGGAAACTGTCAGAAATAAAGACAAATGATTTAAAATACTCAAACATAAAGTCAGATTTTTTTATTCGATCTGAAAAGACCAAGACATGAAAAGAAAAATCAAAGTGAATAAAATAAGTTAAAGTGTCACAAAAACCTGCGAGATTTAGAAAACAAACACAAAACCAGATGAAAACAACGATAAAAAGGCAACAAACAAACTAAGCACGAAAGTCCCAATGAGCTCAAACTAAATAAAACAGAAGCACAATGAAGAAAGAGGAAAAAATAAAAGATGCAACGAGAGAAAAAAGAACACAAAACACGATGAAAATAATATAATAGATGTAAGAAAAGAAAAAGAAGAGATTAACCACATGAAAACACTGAAGCAAACTGAACTGAACTAAACTAAACTGAACTAAACTGAACTTAACTAAACTGAACTAAACTAAACTGAACTAAAGTAAACCAAATTAAACTAAACTAAACTGAACTGAACTAAACTGAACTGTACTAAACTAAACTGAACTAAACTAAACTGAACTAAACTAAACTGAAGTGAACTAAACTAAACTGAACTAAACTGAACTTAACTAAACTAAACTGAACTAAACTGAACTAAACTGACCTAAACTAAACTAAACTAAACTGAACTTAACTAAACTAAACTGAACTGAACTAAATTAAACTGAACTAACTGAACTAAACTGAACTGAACTAAACGAACTAAACTAACTGACTAAACTGAACTAAACTAACTAACTATGAACTAAACGAACTAACTAAATTAAACTGACGTAACTAAACTAAACTGAACTAAACTAAATTAAACTAAACTTAACTAAATTAAACTAAACTAAATTAAAAAACTAAACTGAACTAAACTGAATTAAACTAAACTGAATTATTAAACGAACTACTACACTAAACTCAATTAAATTAACTAAACTAGACTTACTAACTAAATTGAACTAAACTGAACTAAACTAAACTAAACCAGTTAAATTACCTCCTAAACCGTGTTATAAAAACAGTGTAAACTTTAACAGGATGTGGTTAAAGTATAAAAGTAACTAACTGTTGTTTTATTGTTTTATCTTTTGTGTTTTATTCATTTTACTGTTAAACCTGTTTAATAAAACTTCATCCTTCAGTTTATTGGACATAAAGGAAATAATCCTGTAAAAAACAATCTAAACTGTTGGTAAACCAGTAAAATCATTTCTGTTAAATCCAGTGGATTTAAAGGAAAACCTGCAGAGAACTGTCATGTTCAACTCATCCTGTAGAGGGCGGTGTTGGACCTGTTCACTGTATCTGACAGACTGTGAATCTACTACTGAAAACAGACCAAACCAACACAAGTTTACCTCCAGAGGATCTGTACAATTAAGATTATTAATAGGATCTATACCATCTGTGTTCTATATGGTATCTGTATGTGTGGTGTGTGTGTGTGTGTGTGGGTGTGTGTGTGGTGTGTGTGTGTGTGTCAGCTGTTGTATGTGTTCTGTTTTCACGTTCATTGACCATAAAGACGCAGTTGTTCCCAGTTTTTTCTGTGGGAGAATCTGGACAATGTGTTTAGTGTGTGTGTGTGTGTGTGTGTGGTGTGTGTGTGTCTGTCTGTGTGTGGTGTTGTGTGTGTGGTGTGTCTGTCTGTGTGTGGTGTTGTCTGTGGTGTGTGTGGTGTGTGTGTCTGTGTGTGTCTGTGTGTGCGTGTGTGTGTATGTCTGTGTGGTGTGTGTCTGTGTTGTGTGTCTGTGTAGGTGTGTGTGTGTGTGTGTGTCTGGTGTGTGTGTCTGTGTCTGTCTGTCTGTGTGTTTCTGTGTGGCGTGTGTGTGTTGTCTGTGTGTGTGCGTTGGTGTGTGTGTGTGTCTGTGTGTGTGTTCTGGTGTCTGTCTGTCTGTCTGTGTGTGTCTGTGTGGTTTGTGTGTGTAGTGCGTGTGTGTGTTGTGTCTGTCTGTGGTGTGTGTGTTTCTGTCTGTGTGTGTGTTTTTCTGTGTGTATGTGTGTGTGTCTGTGTGTGTCTGTGGTGTCTTTGTGTGTGTGTGTGTGTGTGTCTGTGTGGTGTGTGTGTCTGTCTTGTGTGTGTGGTGTGTGTGTGTGTGTGTGCGTGTGTGTGTGTGTGTGTCTGTCTGTGTGTGTGTGTGTGTGTGTGTGTGTCTGTCGTGTCTGTGAGTGTGTCTGTCTTTGTGTGTGTCTTTGTGTGTGTGTGTGTGGTGTGTGTGTGCTGTCTGTCCTGTGTGTCTGTGGGTGTGTGTAGTCTGTGTGTGTGTGTCTGTGTGTGTGTGTGTGTGTGTGTGTGTGTGTGTCCTCACACTCTTCCATGTATCCCACATATTCTCCTGTTGGTATAAACAGACTCAGTTCTTCCATGTTTCACATAAACAGATCAAACAGAAGAACTTCAGTAAATTAAAGGTAAATGAACTGAATCCACATCCAATTGTTTGTTGGTGTTCTCCTGTTCATGGATGAAACCTGTCACAGTCCTGGTTCTTCTGCAGCAGAGGAACTTTATTCAACTGAAGAACGACACAATTGAACAGAAACGTTTACACAAGAGCTGAACATTTTAATGAACCAGAACATCACCAGAACATCTGAAGGGGAACCTGGGGGTCCACACAGGGTCTACAGAACCTGGGGGTCCACAGAGGGTCCTACAGAAACCTGGGGGTCCACACAGGGTCTACAGAACCTGGGGGTCCACACAGGGTCTACAGAACCTGGGGGTCCACAGAGGGTCTACAGAACCTGGGGGTCCAACAGGGTCTACAGAACCTGGGGGTCCACACAGGGTCTACAGAACCTGGGGTCCACAGAGGGTCTACAGAACCTGGGGGGGGTCCACACAGGGTCTACAGAACCTGGGGGTCCACAGAGGTCTACAGAACCTGGGGGTCCACAGAGGGTCTACAGGCAGAGGTGGTGGTCTGACCTCAGAGGTGGTTCAGGTGGTTCTGGTGGTGGTTCGGTTCAGGTGGTGGTTCAGGTTCAGGTGGGGTTCAGTTCAGGTGGTTCAGGTTCAGGTGGTGGTTCAGGTTCTGGTGGTGGTTCAGGTTCAGGTGGTTCAGGTGGTTGGTTTGGCCTTAGCTGAACAGCTTCTGGAACTTGGGTCTGAGCAGGTCCAGGGCGCCGCTGTCCTGCAGTGTCTGCGATAACCCGCTCACCTTCAGGATCACCCTCGTGGGCTTCGTCGAACAGCTTGGGGCCGAGCTCTGCCGTCACACGCTGTCGCCAGGCGACCAGTTTGGGCCGAGCCTTCGAACACGTCCAGGCCGGTGGCGACGGGCTGAGGAACTGGACCTGTTTACCAGTGTACGATGTGACAGATCTGATTCATGGACCTGTTACACTAGTGTACGAATGTGACCAGATCTGATTCATGGCCTGTTTACACTAGTGTACGAATGTGACCAGATCTGATTCATGGACCTTTTTACACTAGTGTAACGAATGTGACCAGATCTGATTCATGGACCTGTTTACACTAGTGTACGAATGTGACCAGATCTGATTCATGGACCTGTTTACACTAGTGTACGAATGTGACCAATCTGATTCATGGACCTGTTTACCTAGTGTACTAATGTGACCAGATCTGATTCAAGGACCTGTTTTAACAACTACTGTACGAATGTGACCAGATCTGATTCAGGGACCTGTTTAACTACTGTACGAATGTGACCAGATCTGATTCAGGGACCTGTTTACACTAGTGTACGAATGTGACCAGATCTGATTCATGGACCTGTTTCACTAGTGTACGAATGTGACCAGATCTGATTCATGGACCTGTTTACACTAGTGTACGAATGTGACCAGATCTGATTCATGGACCTGTTTACACTAGTGTACGAATGTGACCAGATCTGATTCATGGACCTGTTTACACTAGTGTACGAATGTGACCAGATCTGATTCATGGACCTGTTTACACTAGTGTACGAATGTGACCAGATCTGATTCATGGACCTGTTTACACTATGTACGAATGTGACCAGATCTGATTCATGGACCTGTTTACACTAGTGTACGAATGTGACCAGATCTGATTCAGGCCTGTTTACACTAGTGTAACGATGTGACCAGATCTGATTCATGGACCTGTTTACACTAGTGTACGAATGTGACCAGATCTGATTCAGGGACCTGTTTACACTAGTGTACAATGTGACCAGATATTCAGGGACCTTTTACACTAGTGTACGAATGTGACCAATCTGATGTATGAGCCATGGGGTTCTGGACCGGGGTATTATTGATCAGATTAACAGACTAATCAGATTACACTCACTCAGATGACAGGTTCATATAAACAGGTTCATGTGACAGATCTACTTCTGTTCCATCTGCTCATGTGGAAAAACTATCAAACCATAGAAAACAGAAGCAACTGACTGTGGAAACAGTGTATTTCAGTGTATTTTTGCATATTGTTTGTATACTTCAGAATATTTAATGTATTATTGTGTATTTACCATGCTTTTGTGTAATTTAGTGTATTTTAGTGTATTTTTTTGTGTTTTGTGTATTTATGTAACTTAGTGTATTCAGCATATTTTCTGTGTATTTTAGCATATTTTTGTGTAATTTAATGTATAGTAGTGTATTTTTTGTTGTATGCGTGTGTATTTTTTGTGTATTTCAGCATATTTTAGTGTAATTTAGTACATTTTTGTGTATTTGTGTATTTTTGCAATTTTAGTGCATTTCATGTATTTTTTGTGTATTTTAAGATATATTAGAGTAATTTAGTGTCTTTTTGTATACTTTAGCATATTTTAAATGTATTTTAGTGTATTTTTTGTATACTTTAGCATATTTTAGTGTATTTAGTGTATTTTTTCTGTATTTTAACACATTTTAGTGTATTAAGTGTATTTTTTGTGTATTTTAGCATATTTAGTGTATTTTTTGTGTAATTTAGGGATATTTTATGTAGTTTAGTGTCTTTCAGCATATTTGAGTGTAATTTAGTGTATTTAAGTGTATTTTTTTGTGTATTTTAGCATATTTTTGTGTAATTTAGGGTATTTTAATTGTATTTTTTGTGTATTTTAGCATATTTTAATGTATT
>NC_043965.1:1827152-1829652 GCF_902148855.1 Sphaeramia orbicularis | reverse complement strand
AATCATCCCATGTGATCAGATTTACAGACTTTTCTCTGGACTTGAAGTGGATGAAACGCTGGAACTGAAACCGTCACGTGTGTCGTCTTTAGTCGGACTAATTTTCCCATAATCCTTTGCTCGTACCTCTCAGTCAGGATGAAGCTGCCGTCCTTCATCACAGGGACTTTCCTCATCACACTGACTTTTCCAAACTCGTCGCTGTACTGCTGCCCTGAGACGAACACACACAAAACAGGAAGTCAGCACCTTTGAATTTAATGAACATCTGCACCATCTGTGAATTAAAGATAGAAAATAACAGGATTTACACTGAAAATATAAAATACACACGATAATGTTATGATAAATCACAATAAAGTCCCATTACATTAACTTTTACATTATGTTTATGCATAAAATGGTTCTAATTCTGTCATAAATCATCTTATATTGTAAGTTTATTATTATATGGAGTATACATAGGTGTATGTTACTAGAGTTGTATCTGCTGATTGTTCACAATAATCACAATAAAACCCTCTTATTATAACCATTTATCACATTAACAGCACCATCATTTTCCCTCATATTATCTGACAATTTACCATTTTCAAAGTCTATTTTTCTTCAGTTTTCTCTGTTTTTGACATAATGAGCTTTGAATTTACACCGTAAAAAATCTGTAATTTAACAGAATTTTCACCGTTTATTTGACAGATTTTTCCTGTATTTTTAAGATACAGGAAAATATCAATGAAATGACAAAAACAGACTGTGATTTTACATGTCAAATGTAAAATAACATGAAAAAGTAACTGTGAATTACCATGAAATTTCCATTTTTTTAAAGAAATGTTTTCTTTTTCAAGAAAAATACAGTTAAAATACATTTGCAAATGTATCATAATTTCACAAATATTTATTTTCTATTTATGAGATTAAACTGTTAATCTAAAGTTTAATACTGTTAATAAAAAAAAAAAATAGATCAAATTACTGACAATTAACTGTAAAGAAGTATTAGTTCTGTCAGTTGAACCAGACTTGTTTGTTAATTGACAAATATCTTGTGTAATTACAGGAGGTTTCACAACAAAAATGTTGAATAAATGTATTTTTGTGAATGTGTAACATGTATAAGCACTGATAAACTGTCCAAATACAGTTTTTATCAGTGGATTGGACAACTGAGTGTCACTGAAAATTATTATATATATATTTATAGGGAATTGGATTGTTTTAATACATGAAAATATTCTTTATTAAACATTAAAAAGTCAAAAAAAGCAAAATCTCATATAAAGTTAGGGCAAAAACTGTATTTTAATCATGCAAAATTACTGTATATTTATGAGATGGTTATTTTCCGTTATTTAACAGTATTTTTTTGGCGCCCCAGCTGCCGGAATATTACCTTTTTTTTTTTTTTACAGTGTAGTCTGAGATTTAATATGAACATCTACAGGATCAGTGAATTAAATATGGAAAAATACAGGATTTACACTGAAACATGCAAAAAGCAGAGGCTAGAATAAATAAATGTCAACAAATCAGTGTGGAAAAGGTCAGATGTGAAGTAAAATTCATTTGGAAGTTGCTCAGAAGAAGCTGTTTAAGGTTTAAACGTTGATGATGAAATGCAGAACATTTGAAGACTTTGTGGCAGGACTGACCCAGTTCCAAACAGCAGTTAAACTTATGTAACAGCTTCAGAGTCTGGAGGTCAAACACTAGTGGGTTTCACAAAAGACACACCTTTAACACACACACTGAACACACAACGCAGCAGATGTAAAAACCAACGACGGCATCAAAAGGAGGTTTTCTCTGACTGAAGAATGTGAAAAATACTGACAACACAGTCCCGTCTGGGTGCCTTCCTCTTCTACTGCCAATGGAAATTCTATTGGAATTCATTTGGATCTGGTGACCTCACATCTGTTTTCTTTTTTATTTTTAGTCGGTCTATTTTGATGTATTATTTTTCTATATGTTGTTAAAATGCAAAAATGGCCAATAAAATGAAAGTTTTTTTAAGTATAATTTCATCATTTTATCTTAGCTTGTGCTTCTCCAAATTTCCTGCAAAGATATAACATTAAATATTATATACTTTTTTTTTTTTTTTACAAACATTCCTAGTTGCAATACTTGTATATTTTATTTTTTCTAATGTAAATATGTGCATTCTTACTGTTATTTGTTGTGCTTTGTCATTTCTTGCACTAAACTGGAGCTCTACCTCAATTTCCTTGTACTTGTACAATGACAAAAAAGAGATTCTGATTTTAAAGGGGGAAAAAAATGACATAAAATGCGTTTTTTGTTTTTTTTTACCTTGTACATATCCTATACTACCCGCATATATCCTTATATGTTTATATTTGTTTTTTCTGTAGTATAGAGTTAGCTTTTTTATATTTTAGCCAACCAAGCACAAAATTTTTACTATGTTGAGAAAATACACAGAAAAAGGAAAAAAACAAAACACAAGCTTCATGTTTTAACCTCTTAACAG
>NC_043965.1:1820741-1827139 GCF_902148855.1 Sphaeramia orbicularis | reverse complement strand
CTTGTTTCTTTTCCATTATTTTCTTCTACTTTTACATCTTTGTCGTCTTAGTTTCGTTTTCTCTTGTTTCTTGTATGTTTTTTTTTTTTGTTGCATCATGTTACACTCAGTTGAATTTTGTTTACGTTGTTTTCATCCTGATAAATCGTACATTTTTATCTTGTTTTCATTTTGTTGAATCATGTTTTAATTTTCATCTTGTACGTCAGTTTTGTCTTGTTTGTTTTTTGTGGGTTTACGTTTTTGTCGTCTTCTGTGTTTGTTTCCTCCTGTTTGTTGTTTGTCATTTTCATCTTGTTTTGTCTTTTTACATCGTGTTTTTTCGTCTCGTTTTCATGTTTTTGTGTCTTTTGTTGTTTCCATCTTTTTCTGTCTCGTCGTAAACCAGGATGTTTAAAGAACAATGAGATGAACTGATGGAGGTGGTTTCATGTGTTTCACTGAGAAGATCCAGAATATTTTCATCTGTATGATCCAAACCTTCTTCTTCTTCTTCTTCTTCTTCTTCTTGCTTTTCTCCTCCTCCTTCTCCTTCTTCTCCTCCTCCTCCTCCTCCTCCTCCTCCTCCTCCTCCTCCTCCCTCCTCCTCCTCCTCCTCCTCCTCCTCCTCCTCCTCCTCCTCCTCCTCCTTCAGTATCATGATGCTGTGGAATAAAAAGTACCAGGAGTTCGACCCATTGGTCAGTTCAGTCACGGCCAAAGTGAAGGGCGTGGCCCAGACCCGCCTCCCTGGGTTAGGGGAGGTGGTCTGGGACGTGGTGGACTACAGCGGACCCTTTCAGGTGGGTTGGCTGGACCCTTGGACCAGCAGATGTTCCACTCAAACAGGAAACTTTAACACGTTTGTTCTGTTTCAGGATAAAAACTCATTCTTCGTGGTGACGAACGTCATCGTGACGAAGAATCAGAAGCAGGGGAAGTGTCCAGAGGTGAGTTAGCATTAGCGTTATTGTTAGCATTAGCATTATTGTTTTTGTTAGCATTATTGTTAGTGTTATTGTTAGCATTATTGTTACTCTTAGCATTATCATTACTGTTAGCATTATCATTATTGTTTTTGTTGGCATTATTTTTAGCGTTATTGTTAGCATTAGCATTATTGTTATTGCTAGCATTAGTGTTAGCGTTATTTTTAGCATCACCATTATTGTTAGCGTTAGCATTATTATTAGCATTTTTATTAATGCTATTGTTAGCATTATTTTTGGCATTATTGTTAGCAATAGCATTATTGTTAGCATTATTGTTATCATTAGCATTGTCATTATTGTTAGTATTATTGTTATTGTTATCTTTATTGTTAGTATTTTCATTATTGTTAGCATTATCACTAGTAACGTTATTATCGTTATCCTTTTTGCTAGTGTTATTGTTAGCATTGGTGTTTGCATTATTGGCATCAGTATCACCATCATTATCACTATCATTATTGTTATTGCTATCGTTAGTGTTAGTGCTCTCCGTCCTTTTAGTGGGTTCACGTGGACTCAGGTCTACCTGGTATCAGAGTCTTAATAGTTCAGGTTCAGTTCAGTCCATGAGCTCAGTCAGACCAGACCACGAAAAGAATTAACTAATAACTTATTTATTTTTGGGAAAAATAGTAGAAGTGCATTTTTAATTAATATTGTGTCTCAGTTTATTCTTTTACACATGTGCAGTAGAACTTACACATCACAGTGGATCTACAGACCTGGTTCTGCTTCTGCTTCTGTTCCAGGTTCCTGTTAAAGGCAGACTGTGTCGGACCGATAAGGACTGTGAGAAGGGATACTGGGACCATTACAGCCACGGTACCACGCAACCATTCACTCCCTCACTCCCTCACTCACTCCCTCACTCACTCACTCACTCACTTACTCACTCACTCACTCACTCACTCACTCACTCACTGCTCATTATAAACATTGACTTTGCAGGTTCTTTTTACTGGAACGTTCATAAATCTATAAATGGACATAATCCGTCTCAGTGTGGATGAAACCGTCACTTGTCGTTACTTCGTTCACACATCGAATCCACACGAAGCTGAGGAATGTTTCACTGATGTGATGCGGCTTCAGGGTTTGTGTAACCGGGTTCAGTTAGTTTCTGCTTCTATAAGGTCCTGGTTCAGTTCCCGCTTGGACCAAGACCAGGACCAGACTGTCTGAGTTTCCCCCCTCATTAAAAACATGTATGCTAGGTTAACTCTCCTTGACCATGGTGCGGATTTAAATCTGGAGTTGGTCCCCAAGCTCCTTCAAAGGCAACTCACTAATGCTAATGAGCTAATGCTAATGTGCTAATGCTAGGTGCAGTGGAGGCTGACGGGTAAAACACAGGGACTGAATTTGAGGTAATAAGGTGAGATAAACTTTTAACCTTCAGATAAGCCTGTTTGTCTTTAAGATTTGACCTTTATTTCCTGAGTTGGACCAGAATAAAACTGGTTGGTTGAAAACATCGGCTCTGATGTCGAAGAAAAAATGTCAAAGACAAAAAACACTGTTAAAGAGGAGACCAACTTTGGTAAAATGCAAAAATAACAAACATGTTTGTGATTCAGCAAGAGAAAACCAATGTCAAAGACAAGAACAAAGTCAGAGAAACCATTCGGTTGTAAACATCAGCTGATCGCAGTCGTTTTGAGAAGACACTATTAAATACCAGCATGTTCCTTTAACACAGACAAGACTTTCCAGAGGGTTTTAGTCCAGTATTTGAACAGGTTTTAGTCCAGTATTTGAACAGGTTTTAGTCCAGTATTTGAACAGTTTTTAGTCCAGTATTTGAACAGTTTTTAGTCCAGTATTTGAACAGGTTTTAGTCCAGTATTTGAACAGGTTTTAGTCCAGTATTTGAACAGGTTTTAGTCCAGTATTTGAACAGTTTTTAGTCCAGTATTTGAACAGGTTTTAGTCCAGTATTTGAACAGGTTTTAGTCCAGTATTTGAACAGGTTTTAGTCCAGTATTTGAACAGTTTTTAGTCCAGTATTTGAACAGTTTTTAGTCCAGTATTTGAACAGGTTTTAGTCCAGTATTTGAACAGTTTTTAGTCCAGTATTTGAACAGGTTTTAGTCCAGTATTTGAACAGTTTTTAGTCCAGTATTTGAACAGGTTTTTAGTCCAGTATTTGAACAGGTTTTAGTCCAGTATTTGAACAGGTTTTAGTCCAGTATTTGAACAGGTTTTAGTCCAGTATTTGAACAGGTTTTAGTCCAGTATTTTAACAGTTTTTAGTCCAGTATTTGAACAGGTTTTAGTCCAGTATTTGAACAGGTTTTAGTCCAGTATTTGAACAGTTTTTAGTCCAGTATTTGAACAGGTTTTAGTCCAGTATTTGAACAGGTTTTAGTCCAGTATTTGAACAGTTTTTAGTCCAGTATTTGAACAGGTTTTAGTCCAGTATTTGAACAGGTTTTAGTCCAGTATTTGAACAGTTTTTAGTCCAGTATTTGAACAGGTTTTAGTCCAGTATTTGAACAGGTTTTAGTCCAGTATTTGAACAGGTTTTAGTCCAGTATTTGAACAGGTTTTAGTCCAGTATTTTAACAGTTTTTAGTCCAGTATTTGAACAGGTTTTAGTCCAGTATTTGAACAGGTTTTAGTCCAGTATTTGAACAGTTTTTAGTCCAGTATTTGAACAGTTTTTAGTCCAGTATTTGAACAGGTTTTAGTCCAGTATTTGAACAGGTTTTAGTCCAGTATTTGAACAGGTTTTAGTCCAGTATTTGAACAGTTTTTAGTCCAGTATTTGAACAGGTTTTAGTCCAGTATTTGAACAGTTTTAGTCCAGTATTTGAACAGGTTTTAGTCCAGTATTTGAACAGGTTTTAGTCCAGTATTTTAACAGTTTTTAGTCCAGTATTTGAACAGTTTTTAGTCCAGTATTTGAACAGGTTTTAGTCCAGTATTTGAACAGGTTTTTAGTCCAGTATTTGAACAGGTTTTAGTCCAGTATTTGAACAGTTTTTAGTCCAGTATTTGAACAGTTTTTAGTCCAGTATTTGAACAGGTTTTAGTCCAGTATTTGAACAGGTTTTAGTCCAGTATTTGAACAGGTTTTAGTCCAGTATTTGAACAGTTTTTAGTCCAGTATTTGAACAGTTTTAGTCCAGTATTTGAACAGTTTTTAGTCCAGTATTTGAACAGGTTTTTAGTCCAGTATTTGAACAGGTTTTAGTCCAGTATTTGAACAGGTTTTAGTCCAGTATTTGAACAGTTTTAGTCCAGTATTTGAACAGTTTTTAGTCCAGTATTTGAACAGGTTTTAGTCCAGTATTTGAACAGTTTTTAGTCCAGTATTTGAACAGTTTTAGTCCAGTATTTGAACAGGTTTTAGTCCAGTATTTGAACAGTTTTTAGTCCAGTATTTGAACAGGTTTTAGTCCAGTATTTGAACAGGTTTTAGTCCAGTATTTGAACAGGTTTTAGTCCAGTATTTGAACAGGTTTTAGTCCAGTATTTGAACAGGTTTTAGTCCAGTATTTGAACAGTTTTTAGTCCAGTATTTGAACAGGTTTTAGTCCAGTATTTGAACAGTTTTTAGTCCAGTATTTGAACAGTTTTTAGTCCAGTATTTGAACAGTTTTTAGTCCAGTATTTGAACAGGTTTTAGTCCAGTATTTGAACAGTTTTAGTCCAGTATTTGAACAGGTTTTAGTCCAGTATTTTAACAGTTTTAGTCCAGTATTTGAACAGGTTTTAGTCCAGTATTTGAACAGGTTTTAGTCCAGTATTTGAACAGTTTTTAGTCCAGTATTTGAACAGTTTTTAGTCCAGTATTTGAACAGTTTTAGTCCAGTATTTGAACAGTTTTTAGTCCAGTATTTGAACAGGTTTTAGTCCAGTATTTGAACAGGTTTTAGTCCAGTATTTTAACAGTTTTTAGTCCAGTATTGAACAGTTTTTAGTCCAGTATTTGAACAGGTTTTAGTCCAGTATTTGAACAGTTTTTAGTCCAGTATTTGAACAGGTTTTAGTCCAGTATTTGAACAGGTTTTAGTCCAGTATTTTAACAGTTTTTAGTCCAGTATTTGAACAGGTTTTAGTCCAGTATTGAACAGGTTTTAGTCCAGTATTTGAACAGGTTTTAGTCCAGTATTTGAACAGTTTTTAGTCCAGTATTTGAACAGGTTTTAGTCCAGTATTTGAACAGGTTTTAGTCCAGTATTTGAACAGGTTTTAGTCCAGTATTTGAACAGTTTTTAGTCCAGTATTTGAACAGGTTTTAGTCCAGTATTTGAACAGGTTTTAGTCCAGTATTTGAACAGGTTTTAGTCCAGTATTTGAACAGTTTTTAGTCCAGTATTTGAACAGTTTTTAGTCCAGTATTTGAACAGTTTTTAGTCCAGTATTTGAACAGGTTTTAGTCCAGTATTTGAACAGTTTTTAGTCCAGTATTTGAACAGTTTTTAGTCCAGTATTTGAACAGGTTTTAGTCCAGTATTTGAACAGTTTTTAGTCCAGTATTTGAACAGGTTTTAGTCCAGTATTTGAACAGTTTTTAGTCCAGTATTTGAACAGGTTTTAGTCCAGTATTTGAACAGGTTTTAGTCCAGTATTTGAACAGTTTTTAGTCCAGTATTTGAACAGTTTTTAGTCCAGTATTTGAACAGTTTTTAGTCCAGTATTTGAACAGGTTTTAGTCCAGTATTTGAACAGTTTTAGAACAAAACATTGCAGTGACCACTCTAACGTCCTTCACTGAGCCCATTTACATGACCATTAAAGTCCAATAACTGTTATTCATCAGATGATTATAATAATCAGATCTGATGCGTTTACATGCACTTAAGAAATATCAAAAACCCTGGTTTAGACGTTTTAGTCCATGATTGGGTTTCTTTTACAGTTCAGACGTACATATATGACGGTAGAATCAAACTTCCTGTTATTGTCTTTAACTCATGTTTAACTATATTCCGTCTGTTTTCTATGATTTCTTTTTCTCCTCACATGTTCAGATGTAACAGAACTAAATAAATCAGATGAACTTTTAACGTTTTGTATAAACAAACTAATGATATAAAGTTTCATGTTGTACTATTATAATAATGTACTGGATCACAGATGACAGAGTATTTACAGGGTGTTAATGAGGACATATTTATGACTATTTAAGATATTTTTCAAGGCGTCTTTGGTCAAATTTCAGACGTTCCATTCACATAAATATCAGTCATAGTTATTATACAACAACATGGACAAAAAATACACAAAATATAGAACCAATACACTACAATACCCTAAAGTTCACAAAAGATATACTTAAATACACAAAAAATACACTAGAATATACAAACAATATGCAAAAATTTACTAAAATATGCTAAAATACACAAAACATTCACTAAAATACACAACACTGAAAATACACTGAAATATACAAAAATGTACAAACAATATGCTGAA
>NC_043965.1:1800741-1815741 GCF_902148855.1 Sphaeramia orbicularis | reverse complement strand
TAAACGCATGATGTAGTCCCTTAAACGCATGATGTAGTCCCTTAAACGCATCATGTAGTCCCTTAAACGCATCATGTAGTCCCTTAAATGCATCATGTAGTCCCTTAAATGCATCATGTAGTCCCTTAAACGCATCATGTAGTCCCTTAAACGCATCATGTAGTCCCTTAAACGCATCATGTAGTCCCTTAAACGCATGATGTAGTCCCTTAAATGCATGATGTAGTCCCTTAAACGCAGCATGTAGTCCCTTAAATGCATGATGTAGTCCCTTAAACGCATGATGTAGTCCCTTAAACGCATGATGTAGTCCCTTAAACGCATGATGTAGTCCCTTAAATGCATGATGTAGTCCCTTAAATGCATCATGTAGTCCCTTAAACGCATCATGTAGTCCCTTAAACGCATGATGTAGTCCCTTAAACGCATCATGTAGTCCCTTAAACGCAGCATGTAGTCCCTTAAACGCAGCATGTAGTCCCTTAAATGCATGATGTAGTCCCTTAAACGCATCATGTAGTCCCTTAAACGCATCATGTAGTCCCTTAAACGCATCATGTAGTCCCTTAAATGCATGATGTTGTCCCTTAAATGCATGATGTAGTCCCTTAAATGCATGATGTAGTCCCTTAAACGCATGATGTAGTCCCTTAAACGCATGATGTAGTCCCTTAAACGCATCATGTAGTCCCTTAAACGCATCATGTAGTCCCTTAAACGCATCATGTAGTCCCTTAAATGCATCATGTAGTCCCTTAAATGCATCATGTAGTCCCTTAAACGCATGATGCAAAAACACAGGATTAACATCATTCACATGATAAAATAAACTCAGTATAACGACTCTGTCCTGCCCCTTAAATGCATCATGTAGTCCCTTAAACGCATCATGTAGTCCCTTAAACGCATCATGTAGTCCCTTAAATGCATCATGTAGTCCCTTAAATGCATCATGTAGTCCCTTAAACGCATGATGTAGTCCCTTAAACGCATGATGTAGTCCCTTAAACGCATGATGTAGTCCCTTAAACGCAGCATGTAGTCCCTTAAATGCATGATGTAGTCCCTTAAATGCATGATGTAGTCCCTTAAACGCATGATGTAGTCCCTTAAACGCATGATGTAGTCCCTTAAACGCATGATGTAGTCCCTTAAATGCATGATGTAGTCCCTTAAATGCATCATGTAGTCCCTTAAACGCATGATGTAGTCCCTTAAATGCATGATGTAGTCCCTTAAACGCATGATGTAGTCCCTTAAACGCATGATGTAGTCCCTTAAACGCATGATGTAGTCCCTTAAACGCATCATGTAGTCCCTTAAACGCATCATGTAGTCCCTTAAACGCATCATGTAGTCCCTTAAACGCAGCATGTAGTCCCTTAAACACAGCATGTACTCCCTTAAATGCATGATGTAGTCCCTTAAACGCATCATGTAGTCCCTTAAACGCATCATGTAGTCCCTTAAATGCATGATGTAGTCCCTTAAATGCATGATGTAGTCCCTTAAATGCATCATGTAGTCCCTTAAATGCATCATGTAGTCCCTTAAATGCATCATGTAGTCCCTTAAATGCATCATGTAGTCCCTTAAACGCATGATGTAGTCCCTTAAACGCATGATGTAGTCCCTTAAACGCATGATGTAGTCCCTTAAACGCATGATGTAGTCCCTTAAACGCATGATGTAGTCCCTTAAACGCATCATGTAGTCCCTTAAACGCATGATGTAGTCCCTTAAACGCATGATGTAGTCCCTTAAACGCATCATGTAGTCCCTTAAACGCATCATGTAGTCCCTTAAACGCATCATGTAGTCCCTTAAACGCATCATGTAGTCCCTTAAACGCAGCATGTAGTCCCTTAAACACAGCATGTACTCCCTTAAATGCATGATGTAGTCCCTTAAACGCATCATGTAGTCCCTTAAACGCATCATGTAGTCCCTTAAATGCATGATGTAGTCCCTTAAATGCATGATGTAGTCCCTTAAATGCATGATGTAGTCCCTTAAATGCATCATGTAGTCCCTTAAACGCATGATGTAGTCCCTTAAACGCATGATGTAGTCCCTTAAACGCATGATGTAGTCCCTTAAACGCATGATGTAGTCCCTTAAACGCATGATGTAGTCCCTTAAACGCATGATGTAGTCCCTTAAACGCATGATGTAGTCCCTTAAATGCATGATGTAGTCCCTTAAATGCATCATGTAGTCCCTTAAACGCATCATGTAGTCCCTTAAACGCATGATGTAGTCCCTTAAACGCATGATGTAGTCCCTTAAATGCATGATGTAGTCCCTTAAACGCATCATGTAGTCCCTTAAACGCATGATGTAGTCCCTTAAACGCATGATGTAGTCCCTTAAACGCATGATGTAGTCCCTTAAACGCATGATGTAGTCCCTTAAATGCATGATGTAGTCCCTTAAATGCATGATGTAGTCCCTTAAACGCATCATGTAGTCCCTTAAACGCAGCATGTAGTCCCTTAAACGCAGCATGTAGTCCCTTAAACGCATCATGTAGTCCCTTAAACGCATCATGTAGTCCCTTAAATGCCCCATCTGGTCCCAGCTGTAGTTCGACTCAGGTTGGTTGTTTTTTTATCTGATGGTTAAAGTCCGTTTGAACTCATCCGTGGAATCAGATGGATTCAGGAGCGGACGGTTCACATCAGTCTGGGTTGGAATAATAATAATGTGTGTGGGGGGGGTGCTGTTCCTCTGGGCGTCCACAGGGGGGGGTCATCGGCATCCAGATCAGATGGGACTGTAACCTGGACCGGCTCATGCACCGCTGCCTCCCCAGGTACTCATTCAGACGGCTGGACGAGAAGGAGAGCAACAAGACCCTGTACCCAGGACTGAACTTTAGGTGAGGGGGGGTCCGAGGGGGGGGCAGAGCAACAAGACCCTGTACCCAGGACTGAACTTCAGGTGAGGGGGGGTCCGAGGGGGGGGCAGAGCAACAAGACCCTGTACCCAGGACTGAACTTCAGGTGAGGGGGGGTCCGAGGGGGGGTCCGAGCAACAAGACCCTGTACCCAGGACTAATCTTTAGATGAGGGGGGGGGGGGGGGGGGTCCGAGGGGGAGTCCGAGCAACAAGACCCTGTACCCAGGACTGAACTTTAGGTGGGGGGGGGGGGGGGTCCGAGGGGGAGTCCGAGCAACAAGACCCTGTACCCAGGACTGAACTTCAGGTGGGGGGTGTCAGACCCTGTACCCAGGACTGAACTTTAGGTGAGGGGGGGGTCTGAGGGCAGGGGGGGGGTCCGAGGGCAGGGGGGGGGTCCGAGGGGGGACGAGAAGGAGAGCAACAAGACCCTGTACCCAGGACTGAACTTCAGGTGAGGGGGGGTCCGAGGGGGGGGCAGAGCAACAAGACCCTGAACCCAGGACTGAACTTCAGGTCGGGGGGGTCAGACCCTGAACCCAGGACTGAACTTCAGGTCGGGGGGGTCAGACCCTGTACCTGGTTTTGTGTATTTGTAAGTGTATGTATTTTGTTTTTTTTACGTACATGTATAAATATTAAACTGAGGCAGAATATTGTTCAACTGTTCCTTCTTTTTCTTCATACATTTCCGGTTCATTTTATTCATTAAATCTTATTGATTTCACTCAAACATTCGGTAAAGTTGGTATTTTTCATTCTTTGTGGTTCTTCTGTTTTTATTTGACCTGTTTTACGTCGTTCTAATTTAACAGAATCAGACTGAAATGTTTCATCTTTCGTTTGGATTTAATTCACTCCTGACGCACGTTTGCCTTAATATTTATTTTTGTTATTTTTTCAGATTTGCCAAATACACGACGGTGAACGGAGAAGAACATCGGACGCTGTACAAGGCGTTCGGCATCAGGTTCGACATCATGGTGTTTGGACAGGTGGGCGGAGCTTCGCCTCCACACATTTAAGCCTTTACACAGTCTTAGATCGTCCTCTGTAGTTGAGGTTTTTCACTGTAAAGCCTGTATTTTCTAGATTTAATTCACATACATGTTCATTAAAGTTCAAAGGAAATTCAAAGGCTATTAAAAAAACAAAACAAAACTGAGGAAACTGAAGAAAAAAAGGAACTTTTTCAGCTAAAATAGATCATTAACTGAATATAAAAGCAGACTTCTACAAACTTATTTAATAATTTTTTTTATTCATTTTTCTTAATATTTTATTAATTCTGTTAGTTTTTTATTCATTTTAATTATTTTATTTGTTTTGGTTTATTTTGTTTCCTATTTTATGACAGTTTTTATTTAGTTTGTGGCTTATTTAATCCTTTTTTTTTTTTTTTTTTTTACTTCATTTTAGTCAATTTTCTGCTTATTATTTCCACATTATTTGTTATTTTGAACATTTGTAATTTTTTTTTAAAACTATTTTATTACTTTTGTTAATTTTTTTCATTCTTTTTCATTGTTTTATTTATTTTTGATTAATTTTGTTTCCTATTTTATGACTTTTTCTTCCACTTTTATTCAGTTTATGGTTTATTTTGTTCATGGTACATATTATTTTGTTGGTTTATTTTTCACTTTTGTCCAGTTTGTAGATTAAATTGACTATTTTTATTCATTTTGTAGCTTATTCTATCCTGTTTTACTTCACTTTAGTACCTTTATTTGCTTATTTATTTCACTTTATATATTATTTTGTACATTTTTGATTCATTTTTGTTCATTTTATATATTATTTAATCCACATAACCCCAGTGTGTCCATCCACTGTCACTGATCCAGCTCCATGGGTTTTACTGGTGAATCAGTGCTGTAGAAGATGACTGTGTTTCCACAGTAACTACGGAGCCTCTGAATGTCCAAATATGGTCATATCTGATGACCATGAACATATGAATAACTGTATTTTACACCAATTATTTCCATGTATTGATCAGATTAGTGGATCAGCAGGTATTAAACAGTTTAGATCAGTGGATGGTTTTGGTTAAAGGTGGACGTTTGGGTTTTAAGGGTTAAAATCAGTTATTTTTTTTCTTGTTTTCTTTGATTAAAAACCCAAATCTCTTTAAAAAATGCCCCAGCGCTGAGCAGTGTTTCTTCTTGTTCGGCTTTAACTCTGTGACCTCAGTTTGTCAGTTAATCAGGTTTTCTTTGGCTCCGATCTGCAGTGAGTCGATTTAACGCCGAGCTCTTATCAGCTGATCCCAAATGAGGCGCTGGTTTAAGTGGAAAGTTGTGGGAAAGCCCAGAGCGACGGCGGCATCGTCCAACTCTGCTCATCTGTGATGGTATTATGACTGGGATTTTACGCCTCGTCCGTCCATTCTGGAAAAAAAAGAAAAAATAAGGAATCAAATGAAAGTTATTCGACTCCGAACACGGGTAATGAAAGGTGAAAAAAACAGAAGAAACAAAAGGAAGAGTCAGTGAAATGAATAAAACTAATGAAGAGGAGGTCAGGTCACCTTTAGTTTGGTTTTTTCAGGGTTTTAAGGAGTTCACGGTTTTATTTTCGTCTCTTTAAGAAAAAAACAAGAACATGCAGAAAGAAATATGTGCATAGAATTAAAATACACAAAACATACAGATGTACATGTTTTCTGCAGGTTCATGTCAGTATTTAAAGTGAAGTCTGTTTGGATTTAATTCATCTTGAACATCTCTAGAAGTTTTTTTTGTTTTGTTGAGTTTTATTTAAACTGGAAAAAATCCCATTGACATTAACTCTTAAAGGTCTGAGCCTATTCTGGCCATTTTGAGCACTTTTGATTTTGCCTTTGTATATTATATAAAGAAATGTTTACTATAGATAGAGGGATGGATGGATGGATGGATGGATGGATGGATGGATGGATGGATATTTCAGCGATGGTTCCTTTCATATTTCAGACCTTGTTCTTTGTTTTTCAGGCAGGTCGGTTCAGTTTCATCCAGCTCATCCTCTACATCGGATCCACGTTGTCCTACTACGCTCTGGTGAGAACAAACGTACAGTCTGTTCAGAACATAAACAACTTCACACAGAAACAGCAGGTTTTTAGGATGTTTTGGTTTATAAACTAATATAATCTTTTCTGGTGTGGTAGACCTCAGTGGCGGCTGCTGGTCTTTCAGACAGGGGAAGCTCACTGTCGACTTACATCCAAAAATATTGTCGAGTTATTTAAACACAAACTCGTCCTCCGTTCCTGTTTAAGAAACTGCTCAGTGACCTTATCGTACCAAGTAAACAAGAAAACGCTGAAATTATGTTGAATTGAAACAAGGAAGTAGAATGAGTGTGTTTTATTTACAGTGTAAGAAATGAACAAGTAACGTCGTCGTGGTTTGTGTGATTTCACAGCAGAATGTGTGACGGTATTAAACTGAACTGTGTCAGTGAAGGAGCAGATCTGAAAACAGCTGTCAATCAAACCGCATTCAGCCTTTGGACCCATCCTCCAATCAGCACGTGGAAGCTCAGTGTCCGGCCCGGCTGAGCTCCGCCCACAGCTCCGCCCACAGCTCCATTCACCCCCAGAGACGCTGAGCGTCCGGGGGCGGGACAACATGGTGTCATTTATCCAATGCTGGTCCAGTTTAGAGTCAGTCTAAACCAGTTCCACTCAGTCCCATTGAAGTGCATGGACGCTGAGCGTCTACGACAAATGCACTGAGCAGAGATGGAGGAGAAAACACAGACACGGGAATGGAGGAGAAGTGAACAACATCCAGTCCACTGATCTGGGATCAAACTGATTCTGAACCAACTGGTCTGAGAGATGAACGTGTTCCAACACATTTGGAGTCAATGAAATGAAAACAACTGAACAGATTTGAGCATTTAATTTTCCTAATTTTAGGGGCAGCTGAGCTTCCACTGCAGTCTGACAGAAACCACCTCTGGTAGACCTCCACCTGGGGTCTGGTCTGGTCTAGTCTGGTGTGGTAGACCCCTCGTCCAGGTCGTTGACAGTTGAAGTCTACCTTTGTCTGTTTGGAGTCCGTTTCTGTCGCAGATGTTCCGTTCCCGTTGCAGATGTTCCGTTTCCGTCGCAGATGTTCTGTTAAACGTTGGACCTGTTGTTGTTAAAGCGGTTCCGTTCATCTGGGTCTTCTGTTCTCCTCAGACCACGGTTCTGTTGGACTGGCTCATCAACACCAGCTGCTACTCCGCAGATGTCGGAGAGAACTACGCAGAGATGAAGGTGGAGTCGGTCCGGGACAGGCAGAAGGTGATGTCAACAGTGATGTCATCATTGTGGGACAGTGTTTGGGCTGACCCTGTTACTGAACCGCCTGTTGTGTGTGTGTGTGTGTGTGTGTTCCAGTGCATCCTGTGTGTGTCCTATGTTGACGACAACTACGTCCGACTGGTCAAACCGTCGCAGAAGAAGAGTTTACAGGACGTTAAAGCGCTGTCGCTTCAGCTGCGGAAGGTAAAGAGTCCACAGGTGTTCGCATCTGTGTTTCCGATCTCTGTGAATATACTTTGTGTTTTAAAGTTTGTGTATAAAGTGACAAACTGTGATCATCGATGGTATTTTTTGGTATTTAAAAAAACAATTTGTCAGACACTCTTCACCTGATTTTTTTCAAATTTGACACTTGTTCTTTACATGTGCCTGCAGAAGCCGATAATGTAATAACAGCTGATATCATAGTAACGGTCGATAACGTAATAAATTTGCCAATTTTAAAATGTAATAAGACAGTAACGTAATATCTGGCCAACATCGTAATAAAAGTCCTGAACCGATTACGTAATATCTTTGGTCAATAACGTTATAACTTATTGGCTGCTTATTACGTTATTGGAATGATAAAAGAAATTCTTTGCAAATGTAATAACTGAGCCGATAACGTAATAAGTTATAACGTTATTGGCCAAAAACTATTACATTATCAGTTCAGGACTTTTATTACGTTATTGGCCAGATATTAGGTTATGGGCTTATTACATTTAAAAAAATGGCAAATTTATTACGTTATCGGCCGTTATTACGTTATCGGTTGAGATTACATTATTGGCTTCTACATGTCTTTTCTCAATTCTTGCATTTTTTTGTTTTTTTTTTTTACACATTTTTGAAAAACATTTCTAAAACATGTTGTTAAAAAAAAACATGTTCTCTGACAAAACTACAGGTCGAATTCATTTAAAATTTTAGATGTGTCTTCCTTGGACAATTTCTACGAAGTTTATTCACAGTTTTAAGAAATTTCGATTTTTGTTATTTTTGTCATTTTCAGTTCACCATATGTTGATGGTTTATAACATGTAAATATTTACAGGTGTCAATATAATTCCTGTTGATCACTGATAGAAGTCATATTTGGATTTTCATTTGGGTTCATGACCTTTGACCTTGAGTGACCTTGAAGGGTCAAACTGAAGGTCACCATCATTTAGATTTAAACAATCTTTTTCTCTGAAATTACTGGTTGGATTTTCAAATTTCAAATTTCAAAATTTTTATGCATCTTCTTTGGGACAATGTCTACAACATTTGTTTGCAGTTTTGAGAATTTTGAATATTTACATTTTTTTTACAGTTGTTTTTAATTCTTTTTTTTTTTTTTTTTTTTTTACATATTTATTTTATTAAAGAAACAAAAAAACATATATAATGCATTTTAGACACAGTGTCTTGAATTGTTTTTCTTCATTATTTTTGACAAATTTTTGACAGATTTTAAATGTTCCTTTCCTTCTACTGGTCCATATTTTAATGGTTTATATCATGTAAATGGTTCCAGATATCAATATATAACATTAGTGGTCACTGATAGAAGTCATATCTGGACTGTGATTGGATGAGTTCAGTTCTCCTCAGTGAAAGTCCCGCTCACTTCTATAGTTAGATTGATCTGCATCCAGAACCACAGGACTGGAACCTAGAACAGAACCAGGACTGGAACCTAGAACAGAACCAGGACTGGAACCTAGAACAGAACCAGGACTGGAACACAGAACAGAACCAGGACTGGAACCTAGAACAGAACCAGGACTGGAACACAGAACAGAACCAGGACTGGAACCTAGAACAGAACCAGGACTGGAACACAGAACAGAACCAGGACTGGAACACAGAACAGAACCAGGACTGGAGCATAGAACAGAACCAGGACTGGAACACAGAACAGAACCAGGACTGGAACACAGAACAGAACCTACACAGAACACATTCACCTGGTTCTGATCCACATAGAACAGACGCTGACGTACAGGGACACTGGTCCTTCTGTTGGTTTTTCTGGTCACTGGGACCAGACTCCGGTCACTGGGACCAGACTTGGACTTGTAGAACCCAGATCCATCAGGTCTTGGACCAGGGTCTGTACTTATCCAGTCTGAACAGGTTTGAACTTCTCTGTAAAATGATCCCACCCGTCTGGTCCGTCCATCAGGAGGACACCGGACACCTGGAGGCCGTCCTCTGCCTTCTGCAGTCCGACGCCAAAGTGGACGTTCGTTCCCCCGGCGACCGCTTCCCGGACCCCTCCATTCAGGACCCCCCCCGTTCAGGACCCCCTGGTCCCCTGCCGTCCCGCCTGGTGTCGCTGCGGCCGCTGCGTCGCCTCCTCCGTCCACCAGGAGGAGCTGTGCTGTCGTCGCGGCGACGGCGCCTGCATCACGTCCTCCCCTCTGTTCCAGCGGCTGGTGTTGAGTCGCCCGCTGCTGGAGGCCGTCCTCCAGTACCGGGACCCCCTGTGGGCTCCGGCCGACCCGGCGGCGGCGCTGCGTCACTGCGCCTACAGACAGTACATCCGCTGGAGGGTCGGGGTCCCGCCTGACGACGCCCACCCCGTCATCCCCAGCTGCTGCGTTCGACGAATCAGGGACAAGTACCCGAGTCCTGACGGGAAATACAGCGGCCTTAGGACGGGCAGAAAACCCCCCACCCAGACCTGATCGAGACCCCCTACCCAGACCTGACAGAGACCTGAGACCCCCCCCCCAGACCTGACAGTGACCTGAGACCCCAACCCAGCCCCACCCAGACCTGATGAAGACCTAGGACCCCCCACCCACAGACCTGATAGAGACCTGCAACCCCAACCCAGACCCAACATAGACCAGACCCCCCCCCCCCACCCCGACCTGATAGAGAGCCATGACACCCTGCCCCCCCAGACCTGACAGAAACCAGGGACCCCCCACCCAGACCTGACAGAGACCCAGGACCCCCCACACCCCCACTCAGACCTGATGGAAAACCAGGACCCCCCCTGACCTGACCTGACAGAGACCAAGGACCCCCCCACCCTCACCAAGACCTGATGGAGAAGCAGGACCTCCAAATCTGACAGAAACCAGGGACCCCCCACCCCCTACTCAGACCTGATGGACCCCCCCCACTAACCCTTTAAACCCTCTAACTCTCTCTCCACTCATTTGTTGAAGGTGCACAAACTGGTCCTCAGTGAATAAATGGGATTTCCACAAACATCCTCTGACCGTTTCCTCTGTTTAAAAACAGCTGTTTTCACTTTTAGAACCAGAACAGGATCAGAACCTGCTCACATGAAGGAGTCCACCTTCTGGAAAGTGTTCAACAAATCACACAGAAGGACGAAAAATTTATTCCTACATGAGACGCATCGACAAGATTAAAAAAACACGAGCTAACATTAACGCAAATATGGAAGTAAATCTGTCTCATCAATTAAGTATCTGATTTTTTTTTGCACTAAAATTAAGGATCTGAATTTTTGTCTCTCAATTTTACTTTGTTCATAAATTTAGAATAAAAAATTCCGATCACACATCCAGGACACCAAGGATAATAAGTGATTCCATCTCAAGTCGAACTGACGGCAAGCCAATCAAGTTACGTAGGCTGGTCATGTGACACCGAAAAAATTCAGATGCTTAATTTCAGTGCAAAAAAATTCAGTTCTATAAATTCAGTGGTTTTTATAATTCAAAATCTGATGAGACAGATTTACTTCCATACACAAACTGTCTTATATGGGATTATCAACAACTGATGCCTTTGATCTTTGACCTTTGGAAAAATCTGAGAAAAACAGGAAATATGCGCACAGCCTTAAGACACATAAACAGACACTAACCCTAACTTTAACCACAAAGACTCTTATGAACGACGTTTTTTTTTTTACGAAATCTGGATGTCGTAGACATGCTCCCTCCATGAACAGAGGTGTGTATTGGCAAGAATCTGACGATACGATACAAATCACGATACAATATATCACGATATATCATGATGCTGTTAAAAAGGCCATTTTTTTGGTTTGTTTCTTTTTTTTTTAAAATTATTCCCTTGAAGAATTGAATTCCAGCAGAAATCTGCACAAATATTAAACACATTTTTATTTGATCCCAACAGGATCTAATGTTTTATCACAAAATGTTCCTGTGTTCAAACTGAAATTCTGTTTTACAGACATTACAGTTTCAGATCCTGTTCAAATGTTCAGATTCTATTAGATCAGAACATTATTTTAGTTCAATTCCAACAAAGGAATTAGCATTATTTAATAAAACCGTATTAAGTAAAAAATAAAATATAAACAAAAAAGAAAAACAAAAAAACAAAAATGAACCTCCACAATATCTGCATTTGAATAAATACCTACAAATATCCCTACAGTACTTTTTAATATCGGTACAGTATTGTGAAAGGAAATATCGCGATATATTGCAGAACTGATATTTTCTCACACCCCTATCCACGAATGTCTATGAACTCCAGTTTTTGTACAAACGGGAAGATTTGTACAAACCCATCGTTCGTAAGAATCTTTCCTTGAAAATGACCACATCTGGTCTGAGAAAAAGAAAAAATAACAGCTGTTTTTGGTCCGTTTTTCCATTTCTGTCAGGTAGTAACTTTATTTTTTGTTATTATTAGAAGGAAAAAAACAAAAATCAATCAGTTTTTTTAAATTTAGTTTATCTGTTCTGACACTGAAAAAGAAAAACGCCTTGAAATTCAATTTAAATTCTTCTATTTTAAAACGAACATCAATGAACCACTAATTTTCCTTTTGTTCCTGCGAAGAAAATCCAATTACCAACAGATCCTCGGACCCACACGTCCACACCAGTCAGTTTCCAGGGAAACCAGGTCCGTTTACGCCTGTATTTGACGTCTTTGACGTTCAGCTCTTAGCTCCGCCCCCTTTAGTTTAATAAATACAATAAGTATAAGTATGAGTACAATAAGGTGCCTTTGTTAAACTGGGCCCCGTTGACCGCTGCTTTTGTTTGATCAGAACCTGCTGTCGTTAATCTGCTGTCGTTTTGGACCGTTTTATTTCATTTGAGTTCATAAACGGTCCAGATGATGAACGAGTTCATGAACAGGAATAAAGTGGATTAAAGGACACACGTCAGCACAAAGGGCCCTGAATGAGTCTGTGTGTGTGGGTTTACGTCACAGCTGAATGGACGTACGGCGTTAAAAACCAGAACAAATAAAAGGAATAAATGTGACCCAGAGTCCACCTGGACATGTTGGAGACGTTGGACCTGAACTGAAGATGGAACTGAAAAACAGCCTCAAATTTAAAGAAAAAATGTAAATCCTAACGTGAGCAGAGGTCTGTGTCCAGAGCCAGTCACATTATTTCATTCTTATTTTCTTTATTTCTATCACGAATTTTCATCCAAATAAAAGACAATTTTATTCTGAAAATATCCTGATTTCTTCCAGTAATAAACTGAGTTTTTTCTTTTCAATTATGACATTTTTCTCTAAATATTCTGACTTTTTCCTTTAAAAATAAAAACACTATCTTCTATATTTAGATGGATGTGCATCCAAACCACAGGACTAGAACCTAGAACAGAACCAGGACTGGAACACAGAACAGAACCAGGACTGGAACACAGAACAGAACCAGAACTAGAACACAGAACAGAACTAGAACTAGAACTAGAACACAGAACAGAACCAGACCTAGAACACAGAACAGAACCAGGACTGGAACACAGAACAGAACTAGAACTAGAACACAGAACAGAACCAGGACTGGAACACAGAACAGAACCAGGACTGGAACACAGAACAGAACCAGGACTGGAACACAGAACAGAACTAGAACTAGAACACAGAACAGAACCAGGACTGGAACACAGAACAGAACCAGGACTGGAACACAGAACAGAACTAGAACTAGAACACAGAACAGAACCAGGACTGGAACACAGAACAGAACCAGGACCCGCCCCGTGGATGCTCCACTTTATAGCACCAGTGGCGCCAAACCAATTAAGTTTAAACATAAAAATGGGAGAAATATGACAAAGATTAGAAAAAATAGTGCGCAGTACCTACCAGTACCAGAGCCAATCCCAGACACTGTTCCATGAACTCCTTCTCCTCTTGTTGCCACAGTACTGGGCTCATATATGCAGTATACTTCTGGTCATTCTTTGGTGCATTTTTCTACCACAGTACTGTGGCAACTGATGGAAGAAGCCACTAAGTAGCGATAGTTTATAGTATAGAATAGGAGTTATTGTTGTAAATGCTCTGTATGTTGTTTCATGGTGTTCTTTGCTCTGTGCAGTCAGTGAGGCTGGAGAAGGTGGGCGGAGCTACATGTTAGATGTACCATGTGACTTCTCAGTTCTGTGTCCGTTCAGCGCTGTGGTCTGAATTCTGCACACTGACCACTGTCGCAGTGGCAGATTTATATACATATTGGATTTACATACCGGCACCCTTGGTGCTGTGCCCCCCCCCCCCCCCCCCATCACCACCAGCATTTAATAATTTGTTTCCTGAAAATATTATCCAAATCCGTCCAAAACTTTTTGACTTATCATGCTAACAGACAGACAAACAGGCAAACCCTGATGAAAACATAACCTCCGCTGTTTCTTGGCAGAGGTAAAAAAACTAGAAATGTACTCGGAGAGCGTAGACCTCCACCAAGACAGACCCCCCCCCCCCCAGTCACCACTAAAATTTCATAATTTGTTCCTTGTGCCAGTATTAACATTTCCTGAACATTTCATCCAAATCCTTCCATAACTTTTGGAGTTCTCTTGCTAACAGACAAACAAACCCAGATGAAAACATAACCTCCTTGGCAGAGGTTAAAAAAAAAAGAAGCTATTTCAATTGGGAATTGAACCAAAGACTCAGTAATAGGATTCACTGGGTCATGTTACCAAGACGAAGCCTTTACTTTTATAAGCGTCAGTCTGCTGCTTCTGGCTAAATGTTTTTTTTGTCTTATGAAATTTAGCCTCTCCATTTCCGATGCCCTAGCCCCGCCTATGACGAGGGTGCTGATTGGCTGTGTGGTCACAGACAAACCCATATTTCGTGCCACAGTACTGTGTCAGTACCCAGTTTGTTTTTTAAAGCCAGCTGAAGCAGCCTCTAGTGTCCGTCTGCGGTATTACACTGTGACACGCTCCAGTATGAGCTTCACTGTGGGTTGGATGTCGTCGTGTTCAGTGGTGGACGCAGCAGAAGCCGTCCCTTCTGTTCTGTTTTCTGTTCATGTGCTTTTCTGTCTTTGTGAAACACTTTGTTCTCCGTCTGTTTCTGTAAATGTTGTTATAAATAATCAGATGGAACTGAACATGACCCGCCTCCTCCTGGAATACAGGTGAATATCTACAACTGGAAACCAGTCACACACTGGTTTTTGTGTTTTCAGGATTTTTTTTGCTGTTTTCTTTCTTTTTTTTTGGAGCAAATTTGGTCGACATGTGCTTTAACCGTAAAGACCCAAACATCCACTGTCGACCAAAACCATCTACTGATCAGAACTGTTCAAATAATCCGATCAATACATGTCCATAATTGGTGTAAAATACAGTTCTTCATCTTTTCATGGTCATCAGATATGACCATATTTGGATGTTCAGAGGCTCTGTAGTTACCATGGAAACACGGTAATGGTGCACATATCAAAACAAAAATAAACTCTGTCCTTTCCATGATAATAATACTCATATTAAAAACAAACACACAATCCATTTCATAACAATAACGCACAAAAATAAACTATAATTTCTTAGCAGTAATATACTCGTAAAAAATAAACTGTCCTTTCCATG
>NC_043965.1:1795741-1798241 GCF_902148855.1 Sphaeramia orbicularis | reverse complement strand
ATACAGGAAAAAATTACAAAAAAAAGACAAAAATAGACTCGTGATTTTACATATCAAATGTAAAATAACATGAAAAAACTGTAACTGTGAATAACCAGAAAATTTCCATTTTTTAAAAGAAATTTTTTCTTTTTTCACAGAAAAATGCAGTTAAAATACATTTGTAAATGTTTCGTAATTTCACAAATATTTCTTTTCTATTTATGAGATTAAACTGTTAATTTAAAGTTTAATAATGTAAAAGAATAATAAAACAAGATACAATTAATGACAATTAACCATAATAGTAGTATTAGTTCTGTCAGTTGAACCAGACTTGTTTGTTCATTGACAAATATCTTGTGTAATTACAGGAGGTTTCACAACAAAAATGTTGAATAAATGTATTTTTGTGAATGTATAACATGTATAAGCACTGATAAACTGTCCAAATACAGTTTTTATCAGTGGATTGGACAACTGAGTCTCACTGAAAATTATTTATATATATATTTATAGGTAATTTGATTGTTTTAATACATGTAAATATTCTTTATTAAACATTAAAATGTAAAAAAAAAAAAGCAAAATCTCATGTAAAGTTAGGGCAAAAAACTATATTTTAATTATTGAAAATTACCGTATTTTTATGAGATGGTTATTTTCCGTTATTTAACAGTATTTTTTTGGCACCCCAGCTGCCGGAATATTGTCGTTTATTTATTTATTTATTTACAGTGTGGACGCCACAGGGTTAATCACAACTGTGCAAATGAATTCAAGAGGTGGATGTTTTAATTAAAAGCAGATCTGGAATCAGCTGTGAACGCTTGGGCCTCATTGGTCAGATTTCACTGTAGGGGAGGGGTGGGGGGGTGGGGGGGGCATGTCCTCACTGGGTAAAGTGTGTTGAACCTACAGGGACCGGTCTAATCCGGAGCCATAAACTGAAACAATGGGATGTAATTATGATTATTGAGTCGTTAGGATGGTCGGCTGAGCAGCTGACGGCGCTCTGGGCCTCCTGGGTTCACTGGAATTATGGGTAAATCACATACAGTCAGTGAACGCCTCATGGAAATCCAACTGCGCTGCTTTTCATTTGTCGTGTTCAACCTTTTCATAGCGTTTCCTGGTTTGTTGATTCAAATGGAACGTCTCAACAGCTGATACGTGACCCAGTGCATCCAGGAGGTCAAAGGTCACCGCGCTTTCACCAGTTCCTCGTGTTGTTTTTCTGACACCACGATTTTCATGTGAATTTATGTAACTTTGGTGTAATCCATCTGACTCTGGTGCAGATTAATGATCATGACCAAACCAATGAGCTCATCGATATTCTTGAGTTATTAAACCATAAAATAAAAAAAATTTTAAAAAATCACAATATTTAACTTAGAAAGACTCAAACATCCACCAGGAACCAAAGGAGATTCACCAGTAAAATGTCGTCTTCATCATCATTGTCTATTTTATCATCGTCTTCACCAGCCTCATTATCTTTGTCATCTTCATTGTTGTCTTTGTTGTCGTCATTGTTGTCTTCGCCAGCATCATCATCTTCACCAGTGTTGTCATCTTCTTCGTCATTGTCGTTGTCGTCTTTGCCACCTTTGTCGTCTTTGTCATCTTCGTCATCTTTCGTTGTCATCTTCGTCATTGTCGTCTTTGTCGTCATTGTTGTCGCAATCATCTTCGTCACCTTCGTTGTCTTCATCTTCGTCAGTGTCATCACCATCTTTGGTGTCGTCGTCTTCCTCGTCTTTGTCATCGTCTTGTCATTGTCATCTTTATCATCGTCATCTTCATTGTCTTCATCATCATTGGTGTCATCGTCATCTTTGTTGTCGTCGTCTACATCATCTTTGTCGTCGGCTTTGTCACCATCGTCTTCGTCATTGCCATCGTCGTCATCATCGTCTTCGTCGTCATTGTCTTCATCATCATTGTCTTCATCATTATCGTCTTCGTTGTTGTCGTCTTCGTTATCTTTGTCATCGTTATCGTCGTTGTCGCCTTCATCATCAAATTTGGATTTTGACTTTTTGGTACATTTTTGTAAATATTCTTAATGTTCCTGTCTTTCTACTGGTCCATATTCTGATGGTTTAGAACATGTAAATGGTTCCAGATATCAGTCTAGTTCCTATTCAACTGGTTCTGATTCACATAGAACATGAGGCTAACGTACAGGGACTCTGTTTTTATTTTCTCTTCTGTCATGTTACCTAAAGTTACCTCCATGTTACACAAACATGTACAGAGGAACTAGATCCAACCAGAGCCAATCCATCAGACAGAGTGTTTTCATGCTTTACAGACGGCTCTAGTTTCCCAGTGAATGCAGGTCAAAGGCTTACGGTAAAGTTTACGAAATGAAAACTCTGCTCTTAAGTGGAAACATGGGATGTTTTTACTGTGACTGGACTGTTTTTCACATTATCAGTGTTTTCTGAAGGTCATTATGTAAAAGTAGAGTCTGATACAAACTCATGTCAGACTCATTTTAGTTCAGTTCCAC
>NC_043965.1:1768241-1790741 GCF_902148855.1 Sphaeramia orbicularis | reverse complement strand
TTTTTCTCAGAATAATAATAAAAAAATATATATTGGACCTTAATTTTTTTCCCCAGTGGCCCTAATCCTCTTCTGTACATATGACAGGATGAAAATATATAAAACAATAAACAATCAAATATTTATGTTGAATATTGAAAAAAAAAAGGTTTTTGCATCAAAAAATAGGGTTTGTTTACATTATAAACATTTAAAGTGTTAAAAATATGACAGTTATTGAGTATTTGGTATTCTGTTTATGGCTCAAGTTGATGAAATACAAAAAATGACAAAAAAACCCCAATAAAAACAAATGGTATGTGAAACATTTTGACATTACTGTGGTGTTGTGCAGATTATACACTTCAGGTGTTTTAAGGACGTCTATAAAACCAGAGGGTTAAACCAACGTGTGGAAATTTAAGTAAAAATAAGTTCATAAAGACACATTTACCGCAGTGACCTGTTTATTATTAACACGTTTACTGGTTTAGATTCACCTGTTATGTTTGACCCACTTTAAATGAAAGTGTTTGCGCTGATATTTACTTTAGTTTAGTTTATTAGTTTATTATATTGTGGACAATCCCAATTAATAAACTGTATCAGTAACAGTAAAAAGGGGCAGTTTTAGCCAACAGGGCTGGTATCCTGCTGTAGTCCACGGCCTGATGATAATAGACACCCGAAAAAAACAATATATTACAGCACATTAATTAAAAAAGAGAGAGTTAAGACAAATAAGAGGCAAAATAAATCAATAAAGATAAAAAAGATCAAATTTAACAGATAGATTTAACCCACAGTTCTTTATATTCAATGTCCATTCACACTGATTAAACACCTTTTATTCATATCAGTGTGTGATATTTAGTGACATCTGTTGTTTGCAGACTGGAACCAAATGAATATTCCTCAACTTGCTCCTATGACGATTAAATTTACAGTTTTTCAGTGTAGAAACTTAAATTAGGCTCCGTTCACACAGCAGGTCTTAATGCACTCTTGGGATTTTTGGTGGAAATCCAATTTGTTTGTGTGTTCGTTCATATTCTACATTAAATGCGACTTCTATCAGTTTTGAGTCTGAACTGAATGTGACCCTGAAGTGACCCACATGCACTAAAGAGGTCCTGAAGTGACCCACATGTACCAAAGAGGTCCTGAAGTGACCCACATGCACTAAAGAGGTCCTGAAGTGACCCACATGGACTAAAGAGGTCCTGAAGTGACCCACATGCACTAAAGAGGTCCTGAAGTGACCCACATGTACCAAAGAGGTCCTGAAGTGACCCACATGCACTAAAGAGGTCCTGAAGTGACCCACATGGACTAAAGAGGTCCTGAAGTGATCCACATGCACTAAAGAGGTCCTGAAGTGACCCACGTGCACTAAAGAGGTCCTGATGGAATACGAGACCACGCAGACACACACTGTGTTTATGGAAGGAAATATGGAGGATGAAGAATTATGATGTTTGTCACATTTCAATGACGTAAAGGTCGGATAAATGCGACCTGGATGTTCAGACTGAAGTCACATTGGAAAATATCAGATACATGTCAGATTTAGGACCACATATGAAAGACCCACTTTCATATGTGGTCCTAAATCTGACCCGGACTACTTTTATATGTGGTCCTAAATCTGACCCAGACCACTTTTATATGTGGTCCTAAATCTGATATGTATCTGATATTTTCCAATGAGACTTCAGTCTGAACATCAAGGTCGCATTTATCCGACCTTTACGTCATTGAAATGCGACAAACATCATAATTCTTCGTCCTCCATATTTCCTTCTGTAAACACAGTGTGTGTCTGCGTGGTCTCATATTCCATCAGGACCTCTTTAGTGCATGTGGGTCACTTCAGGGTCACATTCAGTTCAGACTCAAAACTGATAAAAGTCGCATTTAATATGAAATATGAACGAACACACAGAAAAATCGGATTTCACCACAAAAAATCCGACTTGTGCATTGAACGTAGTTTTTGAAGATGGCGCTGACATTCAGGGACAGTGGAACTGTTTTTTTTCTACTCTACTGGGTTTTTTTTTTTTTACCTCCACATATTCTTATAACGTCGTCTTTAATGTTTGCGATAAACTCTGCGACCTCGTCCTCAGTGCGCTCCTGTTCCTTCTAGTGTTCAGTGTATTTCAGAACCTGACAGAACACATGCACACCAGTGTTTGAACAGATCAAATGTGACTCTGCTCTGAAACAGTTGTAGCTCGGGGGCCGGTGCCATAACCGTAACGGTCTGGATCTCTTGGCTCCGCCCACCTGGCCTCCAGTCACAGACATCACATTGGGTCACATGGTGGCTCCTCCTGCCGGCTGTTTGCCCGTCGCCTGGCAACGCAGCAGCGGCGGCGGCGGCGGTGCAGACTCAGGCGGCATCGGACAACTGACCGCTTGTTCCTGTGTTGCCTCCATGTTCAGCCTCATAACCCCGGCAGATGTGCCCCCCCCCCCGACCTTTGACCCCAGAACATAAACACAGGCGTAAACATGGCCGCTGAGTGCGTTTCCAGCTCTGCACTCACCATATGTTGGGCTGGTGAATGGGGGCTCTGTTTAACGGTGGCGGCGCTGGTTTGATGCGGTCGATCAGCAGGTCGGTGGTGACGCACGCCGCTGGAAAACCTGGCGCGTCTTCCACTGTTTTGGCCTTTTGTGTTTACGGCACCGTTCAAACCCAGCTTTCCTTCGGTGCTTTCCAGGAAATTCTAGAAAAAAACATCTGACTGTTATCGGTGATTTTTCACCGCTTTATTGTCATGTGATCATTAGACTTGATCACAACGAAATACAGTTACACATGAAATACACAGTAAAAAAATCTGTAGTTTAACAGACTTTTCACTGTTTATTTTACAGATTTTTCCTGTATTCTTAAGATACAGGAAAATATCAACGAATTGACAAACAGACTGTGATTTTACATGCCAAATGTAAAATAACATGAAAACACTGTAACTGTGAATAACCATAAAATTTCCATTTTTTAAAGAAATTTTTTCTTTTTTCACAGAAAAATACAGTTAAAGCTCTACCTACTGATGTGGCATTTCTCACAGCACTTAGTAAAAGTTTGAACATGAACAACCCGCCTCCCTCCAAAGCCCCGCCCCCTTCCCGCTGCCTGAGCTCTGAGGCTCCTCCTCCTCTCTCCTGATGCGCGATGGAAACGGAGGAGGAAGCAGAGGCGGAGGTCCGGTCCGTTTTGGCGTGTCTGCGGACCCCTCCCTCAGTAATCAGATGCATCATCCACCTGCCGCAGGCCCGCGGCTCCTGTTCCATCAGTAGACCTGTTCCATCAGTAGACCTGTTCCATCAGTAGACCTGGTCCATCAGTAGACCTGGTCCATCAGTAGACCTGGTCTGTGCAGTACTGGGTCAGTGTTTTCACTGCAGTGCCCAGGGGATGGGCGCGCGCACTGTGAACGCACGGCCTCCGCGAATTTTCCGTGGACATTTGAAGTTCCATAGTCCATACAATTGTCATCCTACATCATCTTACATGTGTGACACCATGTACATGCACATGTATGAGTCCCACCGTCAGAAAAGCTGAGCTTTATGCAGACCTGTTCAGTCCAGTACAGCTGACTTCCAGACTTTTATCTCCATCCTTCATTCATCAGACTCCCGTTTGTGCCCCTCAGTTGTCGTTTCTGTTCATAAATCCGTTTCTTCCCTTCCACATGTGCATGTCAGTTCTATCCAAACACATCCTAGACAGTAGACTGTGGTCAGTGGTCAGTAGACTGTGGTCAGTGACAGTAGAAGCAGCGCCAGTGAAGCGTCAGATTCAGAGGGACACATGTCGGATGTGAGACGGAGATAATGGATCGGATGCTGGACGGCCGTAATGGATGATTGACAGGAGGCTCAGCCAGGTTCGGCCAATTATTTCATTCGGACCGACTAAAATGATTGGTCAGACTTTTAATATAAATATATGAGAATTAAACATTTTTGAGTTTCAATACCTGGTGGATTTCTTTTACATTTTAGTTTGACACACACTTATTAGGAGCATTTTAAGATGACAAAAGAAAAGTGTAAAAATGCCACATCATACGGTAGAGCTTTAAAATACATTTGCAAATGTATCGTAATTTCACAAATATTTCTTTTCTATTTATGAGATTAAACTGTTAATTTAAAGTTTAATACTGTAAAAAAATAATAAAGCAAGATAAAATTACTGACAATAAACTGTAAAAGAAGTATTTGTTCTGTCAGTTTAACCAGACTTGTTTGTTCATTGACAAATATCTTGTGTAATTACAGGAGGTTTCACAACAAAAATGTTGAATAAATGTATATTTGTGAATGTATAACATGTATAAGCACTGATAAACTGTCCAAATACAGTTTTTATCAGTGGATTGTACAACTGAGTCTCACTGAAAATTATTTATATACATATTTACACACACCCACACACACACACACACACACACACATATATATATATATATATATATATATATATATATATATATATATATATATATATATATATGTATATGTATGTATGTATGTATATATATATGTATGTATATAGGTCATTTGATTGTTTTAATACATGAAAATATTCTTTATTAAACATTAAAGAGTAAAAAAAATATGCAAAATCTCATGTAAAGTTAGGGCAAAAAACTGTATTTTAATTATGGAAAATTATCATATTTTAATGAAATGTTTATTTTCTGTTATTTAACAGTATTTTTTTTGGCGCCCTAGCTGCCGGAATAATACCGTTTTTTTTACAGGTTTTTTTTACAGTGTAGGATAAAATAATAAATAAAATAGATAAACGCTAAATAAAACTGAATAAAAACTAGCATATGATAAAATAAACCTTTGAATATGTACAATACACAGCAGCAGGCACAACTTAAGGTGATAATTATATTAATATTTTCAATAAAGGTCGACCGGTATGGGTTTTTCTATGGCCGACGACAATTTTTTAAAAATTTGGTCAGCCAATGGTCGATATCTACAACCGTTATTTAAGACACATTGACTGTAAAATACAATTAAACACTCAGATAATTAAGATTTTTATGTACCAATATAAATGAAATTATTAATACACGTACACATAGCACTCTTTTAACATTTATTGAACTTTAAGTGCTGCCCACACAGGTGCTTGATCAAATGTTGAATAACATTTTTACAGCTGATCAAATATCACCTTTCAAAAAAAAAAAAAAAAAAAATTAAGGCCAATATTGAAAAAATCACTATATTGGTTCGATATATCGACCGTCCAATATATCGGTCTACCTCTAATATTCAAACATTTCATTAGTGAGTCATAATTGTACTCATTGCTCATTATTTACTAATATTTTATAAATTAAGTAATTTGATGGTTTTAAAAAAGTCTGTTGTCGCATTATTTTGTGCGACTGCGTATTAGGGCCACATAAGAAAATAAAAATACTTGTCACTACGAGAATAAAGTCATAAAATATTGAGATAAAACCCATAATTTTCTGAGAATAAAATCGTCATATTATGAGAATAAAGTCGTTTTCCAAAACAAAAACAACTCATAATTTAATGAAAATAATGTGCTTTTATGAGATTAAAGTTGTAATATTTTGAAAATAAATTTGCAATAGTGCGATAAAAAATCATAATTTATAAATCATCAGCCTTAATCCTTGTTGATGACAGAGTTTCCAGTTCCAGCAAACGGAACAAACAAAGCATCAACTTTCACTTCTGCTGGAGCGGGCGACTAATGCGTTGATGGTGGGCGGGGCTAATAGTCTCAGTATTTGGTGGGCGGGGCTAATAGTCTCAGCATTTGGTGGGCGGGGTTAGTAGTCTCAGTATTTGGTGGGCGGGGCTAATAGTCTCAGTATTTAGTGGGCGGGGCTAATAGTCTCAGCGTTTGGTGGGCGGGGTTAGTAGTCTCAGTATTTGGTGGGCGGGGCTAATAGTCTCAGTATTTGGTGGGCGGGGCTAATAGTCTCAGAATTTGGTGGGCGGGGCTAATAGTCTCAGTATTTGGTGGGCGGGGCTAATAGTCTCAGTGTTTGGCCTTTGTGCGTAAACCCCAAATGAAAGTAGAACCTCACACAATGTTCCAGTTCTACATACATTATGTGACGAGTGAGTATGACTTTTTTTCTTGTAAATTATGTTTTTCCTACCTGATTTTAAATTACGACATTATTCTTGTAAAAAAAAATTTTTTGGGGGGGGATTCTAAATAATGTGGGAAAAATAAGCAAAACATTTTCTAAAATAAAATAAAAATGATTAAATAAGCAACAAAATTTACAAAAACAGTCAAAGTAATGAAAAACATTTATTTATTTATTATTTATTTGAAATTGGAAGTTGCTGTAATCAAGAAAATGTGCAAAATAATGAACAAATTGAACAAAATTATCAACCTAACCTCTGTCCACTGTCCTTGGGGGAGGTAATGAACATAAAATGAAGAAAATAATTAATGAAATTAAGAATGATGAGACGATAAGATGAGATAAGATGAACAAAATAATGCACAAAATTAACAAGACCAATCAGTTTTAAATAATTATGGTGATTAAAAAGGTAATAAATAAATAAACAGATGTCCTTGTGGCTTCTCCAACATTGATTGTCCAGTCAAACCCATGCACTTGGATCAGTGCCAGTGGATGGACACACTGGGATTATGTTCAGTTCATGACAGACTGGACTGAAAAAGACACTTTTCTTCAGTTTTCTCTGTTTTTGATAAAATAACCTTTGAATTTACTCTGAGTTTTAACGAACATCTACATGATCAGTGAATTAAATATAGAAAAATGCAGGATTTACACTGAAAAAGTACAAAATGCAGAGGATAATATCATAATAAATGGTGTTAAATCATTATAAAACAGTTCGATCTGGACAAACACTGAGCTGTGGATGGACCACAGCAGAAGTGTTACTGGGTCTGTACGCTTATGAAACTGGTTCTAGAACACACAGGAGTGTATTTGGGACAGAAATAACCATGTGTTTAGTGTGTGTGTGTTTTTTTCCTCTGGCTGACTTTGGTTCATGTGACGTTCACGTTACACAAACTCTTCATCATCATCTTCCTCAGCTGTTGTTTGCAGATGCTCTTCCACTCGTCTTCACTACATTATCCTGAACCTCATTTGTGTTTCAGACTCAGAGCTGGGAAAAGTTCTCACACTCTGTACTTAAGTAGAAGTACAGCTACTTATGTGAAAAAATACTCTTGTAAAAGTAGAAGTATTAATTCAACTCCTTTACTTAAGTAAAAGTAAAAAAGTACTATTTCTCATTTGTGATAATGTACAAAAGTAAAAAGTAAAACTGCATTTTTCCTTTATTTATTTATTTATTTATTTATTTATTTATTTATTTTTACATTTTTTTTACATATTTTTTAAAGTGAAGCAGAAGTGAAAAAAATAAGTAAAAGTAAAAAAGTACTACTTCTCAATTGTAATAAAGTACAAAAGTAAAACTACATTTTTATGTTTTGTTTTTTTTATCGTATTTCACATATTTTTTAAAGGAAGTGGGAGAAAAAAAATAAGCAAAAGTAAAAAAGTACTACTTTTCAATTGTAATAAAGTACAAAAGTAAAAAGTAAAACTGCATGTTTACCTTTTTTTTTTTTTTTTTTTTTTTTTTACATATTTAAAAAAAATTTTTTAAGTGAAGTGGAAGCAAAAACAAAAAAAAAATTCATGGATGAAAATAATTTTCAGGACATTTAATGATGATGTTCATCTAAACTGACGGTTTCACCGCAGCCGGTTTGTTAGATTTTGCAGTGAGCTTCACCTCTGTTTACATCTGCCCACAGACGTCACTGAACAGCACAGATTACAGATTTATTGATGGCATGTGTTTTAGCCAGAAATACAGCCCTTAAAAGTGAGTTACTGTGCAGACAGTGCCTTTAATCACAGGTCAGTCCCTCCTCTCCTCTGGTTTTCCATCTGAAGCGACATATTTTCCGTACTGTCACATCCATTTAGTTTGAAAAAGTAACGAGCCTATTCTGAGAATGTACGGAGTAGAAAGTACAGATATGTATGCAAAAGGGGAGGGAGTAAAAGTAAAAAGCTGCCAGAAAATAAATACTCAAGTAAAGTACAGATGTCTAAAAAAATCTACTAAAGTACAGTAATGCAGTACTTCTACTTGGTTACTTCCCACCTCTGCTCAGACTAAATATTGTGACTAAAGGTTGTTTATTCTGGTTCCATCGTGTTCCATCGTGTTTGTTCCACTGGTTTTTAACTTTGTGTTGGAAAACTCGGAAAATCAGCTCTGATTTACTGCCTGTTATGTGTGAACAGACTCATGACACAAACATTCTGATAAAAAAAAGTGACGTTTGACATTAAAATATAACAAACAAAGAAGACGTTAAAGCAGAGGTGTCAAACATGTGGACTGTGGACCAAAACTGGTCCATCAAAGAGTCCAATGAGGGACAGGCTGTTAATACACATATATATATCCTACATCGTACATGTACATACTGTGTCTATCTATCTATCTATCTATCTATCTATCTATCTATCTATCTATCTATCTATCTATCTATCTATCTATCTATCTATCTATCTATCTATCTATCTATCTATCTATCTATCTATCTATCTATCTATCTATCTATCTGTCTGTCTGTCTGTCTGTCTGTCTGTCTGTCTGTCTGTCTGTCTGTCTGTCTGTCTGTCTGTCTATCTATCTATCTATGTATAAGTGCATGTGTGTGTGTACATATATATATATATATATATATATATATATACACACACACACTGTACATATACATACAAATACATATAAATGGTATTGATTATAATTTTTTATTTTTTCATCTATCATTGGTTCATATTATTATTATTTTTGGTTCTAGGTCAAATGTTAAATGTGTCAGTGTGTATTTTGTACTCACTTGGTCGATGGGTGTTAGTGTAGGAATTTTTTTTTCATACAATTTGTTAACTTTTTTTTAAAACCTTTTTTTGTATTTAATCAACTTCAGCCATAAACAAAAAATAGCAAATATTCAATATTTTTAACCCTTTAAATGACATGTTTGTACAACGCTGTATTAGGGCCGCATAAGAAAATAAAAACATCTGTCACTACGAGAATAAAGTCGCAAAATATTGAGATAAAACCAGTAATTTTATGAGAATAAAGTCAAATACAAAAAGACTCATAATTTTACAAGAATGAAGTCATAATATTATGAGAATAAAATCTTAGTTTTAAAAACACTCTTAATTTAATGAAAATAATGTCGTACTTTTATGAGATTAAAGCCATAATATTACGAGAATAACGTCGTAATTTAAAAACAGGTGAAAAAATATAATTTACAGAATCCAGTCGTACCCACTGGTCTGATAATGTAGAACTGGGAACATTCTGTGAGGTTCGACTTTCATTTGAGGTTTACGTACAGAGGACAAATACTAAGACTATTTGCCCCGCCCACCAAATACTGAAACTATTAGCCTCGCCCACCATCAACACATTAGCATTAGTCGTCGGCTCCAACAGAAGTAAAAGTTGATGCTTCGTTTGTTGTGTTCGCTGTAAGTGGAAACTGTCATCATCAAGGTTTAAGGCTGACGATTTATAAATTATGACTTTTTATCGCACTATTGTGAATTTATTTTCAAAATATTACAATTTTAATCTCATAAAAGTATGACATTATTTTCGTTAAAGTATAAGGTTTTTAAAACTACGACTTTATTCTCATAATAATACGACTTCATTCTCGTGAAATTCAGGGTTTTATCTCGATATTTTGAGACTTTATTCTCGTAGTAACAAGTGTTTTTATTTTCTTCAGTGGCGCTAATACACGGTCGTATGTTTGTAATGTAAACAAATCATATTTTTTGCTGCAAAAACATGAACATCTTCAATATTCTACAAATAAATGGTATTAGTTATTTTTATTTCTCCATTTTGTCATATGTCAGTGATTAACACCAACACTGGTTCATATTATAGTTATGTTTTGGTTCTAGGTCAGATTTTAAATGTTAAATGTTTGTTAGTGTCGGAATTTAACATCGTCTACATTGGGATGATTTTAATGGATGGATCAGAATTTAAAAAATTGAACATCTTTTGAATTCTGACATAGTACAATCCATGATATAACATGAAAACTGAACTGAAATAATGACGTTATTATGTAACAGTTGTGACAGATCCAGTGGTTGCGGTGGTTTTTGTGTACCTGACGGTCCCTGAAGGCATCATGTGGACCCTCAGCAGGTGTTTTAATGCACATGTGGGGGTGGGGGGTTCTTCTTCCTGTCTTCCACCTGTCCTCTCTGCTCTTTGTGTTCATTTGTCGGATGCCGGTAGCTGCAGGGCTTCTGCTCCGCTCATCTACAGACCTGCCGTCTTCATTCTGCGCTCGCGTGCGTCTTTGCACATGTGCAGAACATCCCCCGTCATGTCTCTGAACACGTGTGTCCGTGCGTTTCCATGGTCGGCTTCATATGTGGGGGAAGCATGCAGGGGCGGGAACGTGTGTGCACGTGGTCGGCCCAGGACGGGGGCGGGGCCCACCAGAGGCTGCCGGCGGCTCACTGGTGGACAGACTGGAGGGGGCGGGGCTTCCTCTGAGGGGGGATGCAGGGAGATGGAGGAGGAGGAAACAGGAGAAAAGATGATCAGTTTAACAAACAAACCTGAACATTTCATCATTTTATAGATTTTCCTTTTCTTTTTTGTCAGACATGAAAAAAACTAAAAGTAGATTTGTACCTTTGACATGTTTGGGCTCCAACCTGTGGCCGTCCTCTGAACAGTCACCACATGTTCTGGTTTTATCCAGGAATGACAGACAGCAGGGGATGACTCCGCCCCCTGTTGTCTGTCGTCCTATGGAGGACAGCGTCCCAGGTGTGTGATCAGGTCTAGGATCAGGTCTAGGATCATCCAGGACCACTGTGGTGTGGGATCAGGTCTAGGATCATCCAGGACCACTGTGATATGGGATCAGGTCTAGGATCATCCAGGACCACTGTGATATGGGATCAGGTCTAGGATCATCCAGGACCACTGTTGACAGAACTACAGACTAATGGTTGGACTGGACCTGGTGTCCTTCTCTGACACCATCATCCATCTTGGACAGTGATCCTGCCTGATCTGGACCTGATCTGAAACCTGATCTGGACCTGATCCTGCCTGATCTGGACCTGATCTGGAACCTGATATGGACCTTATCTGGACCTGATCTGGACCTGACCTGGAACCTGATCTGGACCTGACCTGGAACCTGATCTGGACCTGATCTGGACCTGAACTCCTGGTCAGTCTGAATCCATGGATCCTCTGCTCCAGAAATAATGTCTGTGAAGTGGGGACAGTAGAGTCCTGTTGGTGAATTCAGATTCGATGGAGAAAGAACAATCGTACGGTTGGATTTCGTGTTTGTAATTCTATCAAAACTTCTTCACTCGTATTCTGATAAAATACAGACAATACATTTTATGTACGACTGAACTCATTCAACAGTTTACAAATATTAATTTTTTGCACAACTCTGGTCTAATGTGCACACATACTGTATCTGTCTGATGCACATGTATATTTTGACAGCTTCCTGACTCCATACAGTTCAGTCAGAATTGTAGTCAGTTTGATTCTTTTCTAACTTTGTTTTGTCATAAAAATGTGAAATGTGTAGGTCTCAATGAATATATTCAAGTTATGTTTTTTTTTTTTAATTATTATTATTATTCATGTATATTATTCCTTTATTATATTTAATCCATATGTATTGATTATTTATGATTTATGTGTTTTATTTTGACATTTTTATTTAATTCATATTTGTATGTATTATTTGTGTTTTACTTTTATATTTTCATTAATATTTATGTTAATTATTTATTATTTATGTGTTTGGCCACCCCAGGTTCTGCACATTAAAGCTGTTAAATGGACAGTATTTGTCATGTGACATGTCTTTGAACCTCCTCAGACCCAAGAAAGTACAAGTTTTGGCTTTTTTTTATTCAATAATTGCCTATATAGGAAACATCATGATGCAACAGTTTTTTCAGATGCGTTTAAAAAAAAGAAAAAATGGAATGTCCTTTGTGGTGGACAGTTTTTTTTGTGTGTGTGTGTGTGGGGGGGGGGGGGTGTTGTATGAAGTTGTCAAAGTCTTGTCCACAAACATGGACAGAAAACCCACAGCTAGGTCTGAGCAGGTTAAGTCTAACAGTATGTTATGTAATGTAACGGATAGTTTACTTTTGTTTTCAATATGTGTATTATTCTTATGAAGTGGACAGAGTTTATTTTATTTTTGATATGTGCACTATTATTGCTACAAAAAGGACAGAGTTTACTTAAATGTGATATGCTGCTGCATAATTGACAATCTATCTTTGATATGTACAGAAATTTAGTGTTTTGTGGAATTTTGGGTCGGTTGAAGGATGGGGTAAGGGGGCGGTAGATTACAAGTTAAACTTCCTCCTGCTCCTTTTCAAATGTTGGACTTTCTTTTATATAATCCTTTTGTTGTTTGATTTTAATACAAATTTGAAATAAATAAATGAACAAACAAACAATATATATATAAATGCCACAAAACTAATGGAATCATGTGGTATCACCAGCACTAATGTACAGATACTGGGGAAAGAGTTAAAAGAGGAGGGAGAGAGAGAGAGAGAGAGAAAAGGGGAGGGAGTAGAGGAGTGTAAGAGCGAGCAGGGGGAGGAGAAGCTGCATCTTCATCCTCCTCATCATTACCACTACTGGAGCAGAGCGAGTTTGCTCTGTCAGAGTCCAGAAGCTTCAGGACCTGCATCTGCTCCTTCTGCTGGTCTGGACTGGACTGTCCCTGGTGGGGGGGTCTCACATCAGGTCTGCGTCGTCGCCCCCCCTCCTCCCCTTCTTTAAGGAACGGAAGTGCTCTGGTGTTTTCTTTCTGGTGGCTCGGTGCTGGAGCAGAGTGCTTACCTCAGGATTTACAAAGAAGCAGCAGCAGAACAGCACAGGAGGCAAGAAGTGAGGAAGGAGGGGGGGGTCGTGGGGGGGGTGGAGGAGGGGGTGGGGGGGGCGCCGGATGACAAACAGCGAGGGGAGGATGGTTTGCACTGCAGCATCAGACTGGCATCTCCCCCGTCCAACACCGGGGATCCTTTCTTTTTTTTTTTTTTTTTTTTCCCTGTGGTGGTCGAACACATGCGGCGTACGATGGCGACGCCTGGCTGCGTTCTGTGGACGCTGACGGATTACTGCTGCTTTAAGCCAAGCCTCTGGAGATCAAACGCCGGTTTAGGAGGTGAAGGAGCATAAACGTACTGAAGAAACAGCGGAAACATCCTTAAAATTCACTGACTCCGGCTGTTGTTTTTTTTTCCATTTTCAGTCTGAGGGAGCCACATTTATTTCGGTGATTTTTGATGTAGCATGACTGTGTTAGCAACAGGTTTACTGTTCCGGAGTTTCATCTGCGGAAAAAACTTCCCAGACATTTTCCAAAACAGTAACACAATGCTGCATTTGTTCTACTTTTTGTTTTACCAGACGTGTGTGACGTAGTCTGGGGCAAAACCTTCTTCAGTCCGTGAAGTGTTTGGTTCCAGCCCCTCAAATTTGGTCGATTACCTGAAATTGCGGCAACTTTGCGTCTCTAGAAGTGTTGGTAAAGAGGCTTTGTAGGATGCCGGCTGCCTCTAGCTGAGCTTCCTCCTCCTCCTCCTCCTCCTCTTCCTCCCTCTTCCTCCTCCAGTCCAAACATGAACTCTTCTTCCAATGTGAACCAAAGCAGCGGCGCCGCCACCTTTTGCCTGCTGGGCGCTGTGGGCTACTCCCACAGCCTGGATACCTGCGTGCTGGAGGTGGTCGTCATCCTCTTCCTCACCGTCCTCATCATCAGCGGTAACCTGGTGGTGATCTTTGTCTTCCACTGCGCCCCCCTGCTGCACCACCACACCACCAGCCACTTCATCCAGACCATGGCCTACGCCGACCTGCTGGTGGGTGTCAGCTGCCTGGTGCCGTCGCTCTTCCTGCTTCACTACCTCCGAGACCTCAACGAGGAACTCACCTGCAAAGTTTTCGGCTACATGGTGTCCGTGTTGAAGAGCGTCTCCATGGCGTCGCTGGCGTGCATCAGCGTCGACCGCTACATCGCCATTACCCGCCCGTTGTCGTACTCCACCTTGGTGACCGCGTGCCGCCTGCGGGTGTGCATCGTCTTGATCTGGGTTTACTCCGCCCTCATCTTCCTGCCGTCCTTCTTCGGCTGGGGGAAACCGGGTTACCACGGCGACATATTCCAATGGTGCGCCGACTCTTGGAAGACCAGTCCCGGTTTCAGCACCTTCATCGTGGCCGTGCTGTACGCCCCGGCGGCGCTCACCGTCTGCTTCACCTACGGGAGTATTTTCCGGATCTGTCGACAGCACACCAGGGAGATCACGCAGCGACACGCCCGCTTCAGCTCGCAACTGGACGGCGAGAAAGGCGAGCGAGGGGAGCGCTGCGAGGGCTGTCCGGACAAGCGCTACGCCATGGTTCTGTTCCGCATCACCAGCGTCTTCTACGTGCTGTGGATGCCGTACATCCTCTACTTCCTCCTTGAGAGCGCCGGGCTGTACCAACACAAGGTGGCGTCCTTCCTCACCACGTGGCTGGCAATCAGCAACAGCTTCTGCAACTGCCTCATCTACAGCCTGTCCAACAGCGTCTTCCGGAAAGGTCTGGGTCGCCTCTTCAGCCCATTGTTCCCTTCGTGTCTGAGCTGCACGGACGCTAAAAAGGCCCCGGTGCCCGTCAGCCCCCGACCGGATTCACGATGCCAAGTATGAGCGCTGTCCGCCATGGATTTGTTTGGTCGCTTTAGGAGTGCTTTACCGTCGGATGCATCGCACACGTCACAGGGGTTTTTGTCCCGCAACGACATGCGTTGAGGACCCCTGCAGGACGGCGCAAGGAAGGCGCCCGTTGGTCGACTTGGAGGTTGATTCATGGAAACGAGGCTGAAGTTCCCTCTGGTTTTTCACAAATGAAGCTGTGAAGCAGTGACGACGCAGTTACTGAGCCACGTAATTGGGAGTAATCAGATAATTGTAATAATCAGATGTGATGCATTTACATGCACTTCAGAAATCCCTGGTTTAGACATTTCAGTCCATTATCGGATTTCTTTTGGAGTACTTACGTAGTGAAGGTAGAATCAAACTTCCTGTTATTGTTGGCTATGTTAGGTCTGATTTCTTCTTTTTTTTTTACACATGTAAAGGATACAAATCAAATTAAAAGGTATACGTGCATGAAGACATCAGCAGAAATCAGGTGCGTTAATCTGATTTCTCATAATCAGATTTTACTGTTTATATGATCACTAGAATAATCTGGTTGGATGATGTGAAATTAGCCCAGTGTCATTGGCGTACATATTTAGACCTACATCGGAAAATTCATTAATGTAAACATATGAAGGACAGGGCTTAAGATGGTGCCCTGAGGGATCCCATTTTCAGTTTAATCCAACACATATTTCTGATCGCTTGAATAATCCGATAACTCCGTAAACCAGGTCACGATTGGAGTTTTAGTCTGAACGATATGTTGGATCTGATATGGACTGAAGGATTCGCATTTGGTTTGGAGGGTTTTTTAAAGACTTTTGTGAACTCCAGATGCAAAAAAAAAAAGGCGAGTACAACACGGCTGGTGTTGTGCGATCCACTGAAAATGCAAAAAAAAACAAAAAAAAAAAAACTGAACGCAAATTCTGCAAATTGTCTTCAGGGTTGAAATACTGATGACGCAAAAATGTTCTACTTGTACAAGTTTACTGATGTGTTTCCACTTGGATGTGCAGGTTAGGGGTCCAATGACGGGGTTTATTTATTATTTTACTCGTTCAGAGTGAAAATGGGAGGAATTTGGACAAAGCACATGTTGTTATTAGTGATATTTAGTGTTGCTCCACCTTATAACAGTGACTGTTAAATGAAACCAAGTAAGATTTCAACGTTTCTCATCAGTTTGCACTTTGACCTGTGGGATTATTATTAAAAATACTTGTTTAACTGTTGGCTTCGGGATAAAGCTGCATTGATTATTGATTATCTGATGGTCAGCGGTTCCACCAATCAAGTGTTTTTTTGTTTTTTTTTTTACTTATAATGAAGAAAAGCCAAAACATTCAGAATTTTGAGTGTTTTCTGGGTTTTTTCCACCTGTTTGACAGAAATGTGAGTTGTTATGAATAAGTCACCGTCGTTTTTCTGACATTTTTATCGACTAAAACAATCACGAAACAATCAAGGTTAGTCGAAAATGATGATAATCACTGTTGTAGCGCTGATATAACCCAGAGAGGCCTGCATCAGGACCAATGTAGCATGAAAAATAAAAAAAAACTAAGAATGATGACGAGGCAGGTCAATAATCGGTCGATCTGTGTAACTATGACAACCAGTCTGAGTCTGAGAGCGTGTTTGGCTCCATGTGAAGCTCACGTGTCCGTTCGTCGATAAGGATTTCTGTGTTTTTGAAGCTCTGTATGTTTATACAGGCTCCGCTTTCATGTGTAAGAATCCACTTTGCCTTCCAGACGTTTCCAGGCGTTAACTTGTGTTTCTCCAGAGCAGGGCTGTCAAACTCATTTTAGTTCAGGGGCCACATTCAGCTAAATTTGATCTGAAGTGGGCCGAACCAGTAAAATAATAACATAATAATATAAAAATAATGTCAACTCCAAACTTTTCTCTATGTTTTAGAGTGAAAAAGGAAATTTACATTATGAACAGGTTTACATCTACAAACTATCCTTTCAAAAGATGTGAATAACATGAACAAAGAGAAAAAATAAGTGTAACTTTAACAGTATTATGTCTCAGTTTATCATTTACACACGTACATTACACTGTAAAAAAACAAAAACAAACAAACCATAAAAAAAGGTAGTATTCCAGCAGCAGGGGTGCCGAAAAAAATACTGTTAAATAACAGAAAATAACCATCTCATAAAAATATGGCAATTTACCATAATTAAAATACAGTTTTTTGCCCTAATTTTACATGAGAGTTTGCATATTTTTTTGACTTTTTAATGTTTAATAAAGAATATTTACATGTATTAAAACAATCAAATTACCTATAAATATATATATAAAAAATAATTTTCAATGAGACTCAGTTGTACAATCCACTGATAAAAACTGTATTTGGACAGTTTATCAGTACTTATACATGTTATACATTCACAAAAATACATTTATTCAACATTTTTGTTGTGAAACCTCCTGTAATTACACAAGATATTTGTCAATTAACAAACAAGTCTGGTTAAACTTACAGAACAAATACTTCTGTTACGGTTAATTGTCAGTAATTTTATCTGGTTTCTTTTTTTTTTTTTTTTTTTACAGTATTAAACTTTAAATTAACAGTTCAATCTCATAAATGAAAATACAGGAAAAATCTGTAAAATAAACAATGAAAATTCTGTTAAATTACAGATTTTTTTTTACAGTGTATAACTTACAGATCACAGTGGATCTACAAATGCACAAAACATTGAGTAACAGGCAGAATATTGTTAAAATTGTACCCACTTCTCTTAAGACATTTCAAATTATTCACATTTTTTTTTTTTTGCAAAATTATACTTTCTTTTAGTGTAAATACATGAAAATATTTACATTTACAAAGAGAAACATTTGGAGTTGTCATTATTTCTATGTTATTATGATAGTATTTGACTGGTCCTGCCCACTGGAGATGGAATTGTTCTAAATGTGGAACCTGAACTAAAAGGATTGTTCATATCTTCAGTGTAATTTTTGCATTTCATGAATTCATCCAGGGGCCGGACTGGACTGTTTTGCAGGCCGGATTGGCCCCTGGGCCGCGTGTTTGACACCTGTGGTCTAGAGGGTTTTAGTCTACATTTCCTGCTCAGGTTTATCAGGTTTATCTCCCAGCTGAAACAGTCCCCAGACTCTGAACCCTCTGGTATCCCACCCATAGACGCCCTTAAAACCCCCAGTACTGAGGCAGGGCTCCGACACCTTCAATTTAAGACTTTTTTAAGACCAGGACGCACCAATACCACTGTTTTCCAGACCCAGTACTTACATTTGATTACTTGCCGATACTTGCCGGCCCCTGGGCTACATGTTTGAGACCCCTGATATAAAGAAAGAGCCATTAACCACCAACGAACCCTCATGTTACAAAACCATACAATTCAATAATCCACTGTTGTATTTATATATGAGGCATTCACTCATTCATTGTTCTACAGAGTATACACAATATTTACAGAGGAGAACAGTTGTGTTTGGTCTTTAACCAGGTTTTGCTTCTGGTGGTGAACATCTCAAACTCAGACATGGATTTTATTTCTGATGGTAGTGAGTTCCACAGTTTAACACTGACCGCAGAATTAGATGACTGTCCCAAAGGGGTCCTGCAGGATGGGATTTTGGAATTCAGGTTTGAGGCAAGGTTATTATTGTTAATGAAAACTAATGAAATGACGAAACCAGAATAGAAAAATCATTTTCGTTAACTGACATAAATAAAAACTATAATTAAAAGAAAAAAAAAGATAACTAACTGAAACTGTATTGTGTGTTTACAAAACAAACTAAAACAGATAAAAATTACGGATAAATTCCCTTAGTTTTCGTCAGTGTCAGTGTTTTCCTCTGATACGACCTTTTATTCCATGAAATTCAAACTGTACATCATATGTTCACCCAGACCAGAGGGTTACATCCTGAGTCGTGTACGGCGGTGGGCTGGTCACCTCCTGACGTCTGTGGCGTCTGCTGGAGTCTGACCCATTGTACTGGTGACGTTTCCAGAGGACTTATGTCTGTTTAAGAGGGTTCATGTAAATACACTTCAGAGCTGAAATATTTAAGGGGTTAACGGAGCCCGGGGGGGGGGGGGGGGTTCCAGACAGACAACTGAGTCAAGTACCCACGTCTGTGGATGAAAGTAGGTTGTTTTTCTGCAGATAAGTTTATCCCTAGAACCAGGGAAGTCACATTTTAGTTCAGGTTCCACATTCAGACCCGTAGGATCTGAAGTGGATCAGAACCCAGTAAAAATAATGACAGATAACCTGTAAATAATGACAAATAATAACTTTGGTCTGTTTCATATGGAAGAGGGATTAGGGCCACTGGAAATAAAAAAATAATAAAGTCTATTATATATATATATATATTTATATATATATATATATATATATATATAATATATATATATATATATATATATATTAATGTATTCCGAGGAAAAAAAGTCAGAATTCTGACTTTATTCCTGAAATTCTGACTGTTTTAAATATTTTTTTTATTATTGTTCTGAGAATAAAGTCAGAATTCTGAGAAAAAAAGTCTGAAATCTGACTTTTTTTTCCTCAGAATTCTGACTTTAATCTCAGAATTCTGACTTTTTCTCTGAATTTAGGCTGTTTTAATTTTTTTTTTGTTATTGTTCTGAGATTAAAGTCAGAATTCTGACTTTTTTCTCTGAATAAAAATAAATAAATAAATAAATACATAAATAAATATATATATATATATATATATATATATATATATATATATATATATATATATATATATATTGGACCTTAACTTTATGTATTTATTTTTTTTGAACATAAATTTGACAAATCTGAACAAAATGAACAGAAATAAACCAAAAATAACAAAACATTTTCAAGTAATTTTACTTTTTAAATTTAATTAAAACTGTGTCATTATTTACAGGTTATTTACACTTAGTTTATTTGATCCTATTGGTCTGAATGTGGAACCTGAACTAAACTGACGTTAACGTTCTTTATTTTAATATCTTCAGTGTCATTTGTGCTTTTTTATAAATTGACCCCCACTGGTTGGACTGGACTTTTTGGCGGTGGTTTTGGTCCACGGGCCGCATGTTTGACACCCGTGTCCTAGAGCTAAGAGTCCTAGAGCTGCGCCTCAGACTGACCTGTGGTGGTTGTTGTTGTTCTTGGATGTTTAGAAGGTGCATGGAGGTGAATTTTCCAGAGCGTCTTGCTTTTGAATTCATCCTGAAGTTTAATGAAGTAAAAGGGAGTGAATGAGCTGGAGTTTCAGCCGCGTACGTGGACGTCCCATCTGGGAGTGTTTCATGGACAAACGCTTTATCGAGTTTTCATCAGAAAAGGAAACTATTTGAAGCTGAAGTATTTTGATAAACGTCAAAGTAAAGTTAAAGGAAAATGTCTCTGAATGTGTAGGTTTGTTCTCTGGGTCTTTTGTCTGAGGTTTTACTGAGGATTTAAAAGCTAAAAGTCAACTCAACTTTTATTAATAAAGTACTTTAAAAACAACAGTCAGCCAAACGGCGGTACTACGACGGCGTATTAGGACCACATAAGGAAATAAAAACACTGTCACTACGAGGATAAAATCATAAATATCACGATAAAACCCGTAATTTTATGAGAATAAAGTCAAATTACAAAAAAGTCATAATTTTATGGGAATAAAATCATAGTTAAAAGAAAAATCATAATTTAACAAAAATAATGCCATACTTTTATGAGATTAAAGTCGTAATAATTTGTAATGGTCCGATAAAAATCATAATTTAGAAATTGCGGTCTGAAGTAAGTGTAGTAATTTGCTCCAAATCCGTTCGGGCCCTACAATAAAACAAACCCAAATGTGTGCGAACTGTCTTCAAAGTCTACTAATGATAATGTGTCGATGGTGGGCGGGGCTAATAGGCTCAGTATTTGGCCTTTGTGCGTAAACCTCAAATGAAAGTAGAACCTCACAAAATGTTCCCAGTTCTACATTATGTGACGAGTGGGTACGACAGTATTCTGTAAATTAGGATATTTTTCCCGCCCGTTTTTAAATTACTATGTTATTCTCGTAATATTATGACTTTATTCTTGAAATATTATGACTTTAATTTCATAAACGTACAACAATATTTTCGTTAAATTATGAGTTTTTAAAACTATGACATTGTTCTCAAAATATTGACTTTATTCTCAAAAATTATGACTTTTTTGTATTTGACTTTATTCCCGTAATATTATGGCTTATTCTCAAAATATTCCGACTTTAATCTCATAAAAGTATGATGGTGGGTGGGGCTAATAGGTTCAGTATTTGGTGGGCGGGGCTAATAGTCTCAGTATTGTCCTTTGTGCGTAAACCCCAAATGAAAGTCGAACCTCACAGAATGTTCCCAGTTCTACATTATCAGACCAGTGGGTACGACTGGATTCTGGTAAATTACTGTGTTTTTGTCAATTACAACATTATTTTTGTAATATTATGGCTTTATTCACGCAAAGTTATGACTTTTTGTATTCGACTTTATGTCATAAAATTACGGGTTTTATCTCAATATTGTACAAATTTATTGTCATAGTGACAGAGTTTTTATTTCTTATGATAAATATGTTTTAAGAAGATTTTAAAACAGACAGTGAGTCGACCTGACTGATGAGTAAAGGTTAAAAAAAAGAGTAAACAACGGATAAACTGCTCTGTATCGTCCAAAAATATTAGAATATTCATCATGGTTTTTAGGTTGAAATGTTGTAACAGTTTGAATAAGATTTATCATCTGGTTTGTGGAAAATGAAACTATTTTAGTAAGTAACGACAGCTTTATTTAAAGTTCAAACACATATCATCATCATAATTTTTAGGGTTTTCTACCATTTTAAATCACAGTAGTCACTTTGCCATTGACCCTCAAATTGCGCAAATATAACTTTTGTATAAAAATTGACCTAATGGGAAAAAGGGCAATTTTGCCAAAACTCTTGGTTTTTAATTAAAAGTTTTTGCGCTGGCAAGAGGTGGTTTTTCAGGGCGTAGCACAAACAGTATATCACGCAAACCTGTTGCGGAAAGACCTTTTTCGCAACTAGAGTCAGGTGAATTAAAAAAAAACGGATGTTGACATGCGTTACAACAAGCGAAGAAGAAGAAGAAACGTGTGTGGGTATGTGTGGACACACCAGGAAACCCGATCATTTTTTTCATTTAGTACGAGATCGAGGGGGTAATGTAGAATTAATACGGAATATATCTGTAAATCAACACCATATTTCTGTTCGTCAGCATGTTATTGAATGACTTCTCCTTGTCATCTTGTGCTAATAAATAAACAAATCTCGCATTTATGCATTTAATGGACAAAACCGACATTTGCACGTCTGTTTTTTCGACATTTAGTAAATATCGGTTACGTTTTGCGCAGATGTCAATGGAAAAGTGACCTAGTGAAATTTCATCCCTGTACAGAAGAGGACTTAGACCCGCTGGAAAATCTTTTTTTTTTTTAAAAGTCCAATATAAGTCCAATAATATTTTTTTTGTTACTATTCTGAGGAAACATCTGATTTTTGACTCATTCGGTCATCTTTTTAATGTTTAAAATCAAAATCCTGCACATGGGCACCGTTTAAAAATTAGT